>NW_023270387.1:16172418-16435874 GCF_011800145.1 Mirounga leonina | reverse complement strand
TGGGTGTTATGCACAAACAATGAATCATGGAACACTTCATCTAAAACTAATGATGTAATGTATGGGGATTAACATAAGAATAAAAAAAAATAAACAAAAAAAACAAAAAAACCCACAACTCTCCTTGGTCCAAAACCTGCTTATTAAAACTCTACTTTTGGAAAGAAAGGAAAGAAGTGGTGTGATTCCCTGTGGAATGGTCTCTGTTTTGCCTAATTTTGACGGCTGGTAAATAGAATTAGATGCTTGTTTCTAATTCAACATGCAGCGTCTCTTGGCCCTGTATTAATAAGGAAGATGGAAGAGTGTCTCCTCCCTAGCTCTGAGCCACATTTCCCTTCAGTCCCTGATTTCTTCATCCTTTGATTAGATTTTAATCCTCTTTGCCCTTGAACTTCTCCTGCTCTGCCCTACCTTCCTTCCCTGGGTCCCGGTATTTGGGGCCGGAGTCACTTGGCAGCCTCAGTGGATGAGTTCTTCAAGAAGAGGCAGTACTGTGTGGTTGATGAGTCCTGCCTGGGCTGTGGCCTGGTCCCTCTGGCTTCTCAGGCAGGCTCATCCTCTTCAGGACCATGTCTGTGCTCAGCCATCCTGCACCCTTCTCGAGGGAGCAAGGGGACACACTGTTCTAGAGAGATCTCTGCCCTTCGAAGGGCACCGGACCTGCCAGGCAGAGCCTGCCCTGAGCCGCTGTTCTGGGGTTGTCTGTGCGGACCAGAGGGTAGGAGGGCTCATGGAGGAAGAAATCCCAAGTCAAAGGACCTGAATTGGAGTCTTGGTTTGCCATGTACCAGCTGTGTGACCTCAAGCAAGGCCCTTAACATCTCCAAGACTCTGTTTTCTTGGCTCTAGAATGACTAGGGAGGAGGGAGATAAAATGGGAAAATGTATGCGAAAGTGCTTTGCCATCTGCAAGGAATTATATGAATGTCAAGGAAGGTCATGATTCTAAGGGAAAGAGCCCTGGCCTAGGAGGCAGAGACCTCTGTGCGCGGTAGATGCTCAGCAAACAGGAAGAGCTGAAGCGGAGAGAGCAGGGCTCACCCTACGAGCAAGAGGGACTGTGGCTTGACACAAGAAGGAACTTCCCATCAGGCTGGTGAGACACTGGACCCCGCAGGAGGAAGGCAGCAGGAGAATCTTTGCCAGGAGAGAGTTATGGTCTGTCCTCTGTCTCTTAACATTCCTGCTGTACACATGGGGCCCACCAGTTGAGTCCTGCCTGAATGGGCAGGTGGCCGAAATTTCCAGGGAGAGAATCCTTGGTTTGGTTCCACCATACAGTGGTTGGAAGATGCCACAGGAGGAGGGCCACCTGGTGGAATGCCATGTTCCCCAACAACGTTGTATCAAATACTAGCATCCCGTGGCCTTTTCAATCAGTATCCTTTTGGGACTTATGGTCCATCCTATTTGGAAGAGACGAGGTAAACAGTTGTTTTGGCCAGAGGACAACTCAGCGTATCCATGGTAATGTGTGATGTGGATCTCCGTGAGGGTGAAACAGAGTGAAGTGTTTATCCAAACATTTCTCCTTTTTATTTTTTATTTCAGCCACAAAACACTTAACATCTAAAGCAGTGCTGTCCAGTAGAACTCTCTCTGATGATGGAAATGTTCCGTGTCTGCACTGATTTTGAGTTTGAGTCAACCTTGACATGGGGAACTCCAACACCTCCGAACCCACTGGGTCATTGTGATAATTAAATAAGCTATATAAAAAGTACACATAGTTGGCGCTCAGTTACTCTTTTTCTTGGGTAGCACCGAGTAAATCTTAAATCTGTGTTTATGCAAATAAGGGAATTGAATGCATATCACAGGGAGGCAGTTGGATGCAAATGCCTCGTAAAGAAGGTGGTTTTGACCCTTGACTGGGAGGGAGCTGTTGTTTACAGATGCTGGAGCGATTCCAGGGTGGAAAAAGGACTTAAGTGGGGAGAGCAGTTCTAAGAACCCATATAAACAGGAGCCCTGACGGGGAGGACGTTCGTCGGCCAGCCCACCCAGACCTGCAGGCGAGCTGCACAGGATACAGATGTATGGGGCTCGGGTACAGGGCCCCAGAGGCAGGCAGTGCCCAGCACCTGCCTGACCACATGTGGGTGCACAGCTGTCACTGGGAGCATGCAGATGCACAGATTTGCTAGAAAGTGCTGGCTCAAATTAGCTGAATCTCATAAACACTAAATTTACATTACAAATTGTCTGAGAGTCAGATAAACTGTATTTCTAAAACCTGCATTTGCAAAAAAATGCTTTATCAGGCATTGCCCTTGGACCTTGTTCCATCAGCAAAACCCGCTCTCCAGGGGAAGAAGCTCTTCAGCCCATCAAATACAAAATGCATCCAATTTTATATTTTCCCTCTCTCTCTCTTTTTGTAGCTCCTTCACAATGAGGCTGAAAATGTGGGAATTGAGTTTGCAGATGCAAAAAGACTGAGAGGTTGGCCAGTCTCCCTGTAACCCAGTTCTCTCTGTTCCACCCATGCCTGGGAAAGGGTGTTTCTGGACTGCTTGCGCGCGCGCTCTCTCTTTCTCTCTCTCTCTCTCTCTCTCTCTCACACACACACACACACACGCACACACACACAGGCAAACAGCCAAGGACACGTGGGAATGCCTAAAGTGGCTGATCATCACCCCCGCCATCTGAGGGAGCCCTCCCCTTCCTGGTGGATCCGCGGCCAAGGCCAAAGCCACCAGGGTGAAATCCACAAACAAGTGGGGACGCCTGGGGCGGAGCGGAGGGGGAAAGCTTACATTCTGCTTTGGCACAGATGAGGCAGGCGGTGGTACAGTTGAAGAAGTTCAGGATCCCAGCGACAGCCACGCTGATGTCCGTGTTGCTGGGGTGGAGGTTCAGGGTTGTGAATCGCTGGAACTGGAACTTGATAAACTCCTCGGGGGCCACTTTGAAATGAGGGACCTGGGAGGAGGAGCAAAAACAGGCAGCAGGGAGGATCCAGAATGAATGCAAAGGAGAGCAGGCACGAGGAAGGTGAGGCTGTGGATGGTGGGTTCTTCTAGGTAAGACCTTTGCCACACTCCCATGGAGATGGAGCTTGCAGGACTCAGGACACCCACGCCCCAGGAGGAAGACAAGATGACGTCCTGGACGATGCTTAAAATAGGAACACCCAGGATGAGAACCCGCTGGCCAGAGACCTGTATAAATGTGCTCTGGACCTTGGTGCTGGGGTCTGTGGCCCCAAGGGGGCAAAATCATGGTCTTTATTCTCAGAGCAACTGCCCACTGCTAGGCAGCCAGACAAAAGGCTCTCGAAGCCATAATCCTTATGATATTTTATTGGTAGTTAATATATCAGAGCAGAGGCAGTAAAAAGAGAAAAACACTGCCCTGGGGACTAAGAAAGGAGCCCCATCAGCCCAGCCTGGTCGACAAGTGTGTACAAACCAGCTCCCAGCAAACTTCCTGTGTGACAGCCTGGGATGGGTTCCTCCGCAGACATGCACACGGAGCGGGGAGCACCGCAGGCTGAGAAGCCGTCCAGAGAGCCTCCGAGTGGAGCCAGGTAAATAAAAACGTGATCTGGCTTCATTAGGACAGTGTCAGCTTCCCTCTGTATCTATTACTGACATTTCCAGGAGGCATTGTCCCCACCTCCTGCCTCTCTTCTCCAGGGAAGAGATATTAACAGGCCCAGATGCTGCTGTATTGGTAGCTTAAGCTATTGGGTAGGTAATAGGAAAGTTAAAGCATAATAAGCTGCCATCCACCTTGATTTTATTTTGTCACCCTCATCCCTGGTACCCAGAGCCAGGAGAGCTACTTGGTGCTTCTACCGGAGATGGGACTCAGGAA
This sequence comes from Mirounga leonina, assembly GCF_011800145.1. Lineage (NCBI taxonomy): Eukaryota > Metazoa > Chordata > Mammalia > Carnivora > Phocidae > Mirounga > Mirounga leonina. Next base: position 16,432,046 of record NW_023270387.1, on the reverse strand, counting down.
ACCTCAACTCATGTCCTCCCTTAGGACCAGCATGCTACGGGAGGGCCAAGTCACAGCGAGCATGGGGTTTGAATGATGTTAAAGCAAGTAAGATTGAGGGTAGAGAGCAGGAAGAACTTCCTGGTGGTGAGTTCACTGGCTCCTAGAGTGGGTTATTTATTTATTTTTTTATTTTTTTAAAGATTTTATTTACTTATTTGACAGAGAGAGACACAGTGAGAGAGGGAACACAAGCAGGGGGAGTAGGAGAGGGAGAAGCAGGCTTCCCGCGGAGCAAGGAGCCCCATGCGGGGCTCGATCCCAGGACCCTGGGATCATGACCTGAGCCGAAGGCAGATGCTTAACTACTGAGCCACCCAGGCGCCCCTAGAGTGGGTTATTTAGAAATGACTGCAGAAATTGTCTTGGCTGGGGCTGGCCCAGAGTCTGGGAGGATGCTGAATGGTGTCTGTAGGATTCTGCTACCTTGTCCTGTTAAGATTCTGGGAGAGCTCAGCCAGAGACTGGAGCTCCTTTGAGACTGAGGGAAGGGAAGGGAAAGATTTAGCAGAAACTAGGGAGAAAATTCCTGAATCCAGCTAGGATTAGCCCTTGAACCACAGAGAGACTGAAAAATGCAGACCTGGAGAGAGCCTAGTGAGTTATGAGAGAAGACTCAGAAGAGGGAGGTTGATCTGAGGAGTGTCATAAAGGGTCTTTCTTCCCAGCTTGTATTTTGCACTCCATACAATCTGTCTAAAAAGAATAACCAATGCACCTTGAAAGGAAAAACAGGTCACAAAGGGGCAAGATGGAGGCCAAGGCCAGGCAGGGGCAGGGGGGCAGGGTGGCCAGGCTGGCTGGCTTACACATTTGAGCATCTCTGACCCAGGCCCTCCTTGTGTGGCCATCCGGCCTACAGGGTTCCAGCTAACTTACCCCCAACAGAATGGACCTGTAGAAATACCCTTCAAGCCACAGATCCTAGAGATGGATCAGGAAAGATACTCAGGAAAATGAAGGACAAATGGGTTTTACAGGTCATAGACTCGGGTTTGCATCTAGGTTCTGCTGTATGATTTGGGGCCAACTGCTGAACCTGTCTATGCTTCCTTAGGACGGATATGCTAATGGGTGGTTTGTGGCTCTTTGGGAGGATGAAATGAGAGCCTGCATATGAAGGGCATTATAGCTCAGGACCTAAAATGTTACAAGTATTCCAGCAATGCCGTCTCACCTTTCCTTCCCCCCTTCTCCCCAAATCTAGGGGCTCCTGGAAAAGCTCTTGAGGCTGTCCTTGCAGGGGTGTGAGGGATGAGGGACCCCTCCAGGAAGTGGAGTTGGTGGGAAGTTTCCAGCACAGCCTGCCATCTTGAAGGCTGCTGGAGAATCAGCGAGCTGCTCTGATGGGCCCAGGCAGGGATGGCCCAGGCGGATCCTGCTGGTTTTCTCTAGGACAAAGATCAATCCATAATTGATTTGCAATTGCAAATGCATCCCAGCAAGTCACTGTGGAGGTGTGTGGGAAAGGAGAGGTGAGGCAGAACGCAGCCAGCCACAGGCCAAAGAGCTGTTAGCGGCATTTAAAGGAATGAACTCTTTGGTGAGAACTCCATTCCTTTTCCCTGGAGTGGAGGGGAATCAGTGTGAGCCAGTTCAGCCTCATATAATATGAAAAGAAATGCATAATCTGAACAGAGAGGAGAGGTTGCTCTGGAAGGGACATGACTAGACAAAGGAGGGGTAACCGGCTGGCCGTTCCCAGGGCAGCACGACCTGGATGGCTGGTCACTGGCACAGAGGCCAAAGTGGCAGCGTAGGGGAGATGGTTGTAAATCAGGGTCTCTGCCTCTGGCCTGAAATGCCAAACAGGGTTAAGGGAAACGTGTCACTGAAGCCCACAAGGAGGCCATTCTGGAGTGGGGGTTGGGAGGGTAACCGTAAGGAACAGTGAGGCAGTGTGATGGGAGGCAGGGAGGGAGGAGAAAAGAGGAAATGGGTAGCCGAAGTCTTGGCAACCTCACTTGGTGAAGATCCCAGTCCAGTGACTGGTGCTGGAATAACAGCCTGCCACAGATCTGAGCTGCTACTTGGAGCATGGCAAGAAAGATTTAAATTAAACATCAGCTCTAACTTTGTGGGGCCGGGGCCTCTGAGATATGGGTGGATGGAGGGATACAGTAGGGGCAGAAGCTCCTTTTTTGGCCTGGGATGGGTCAAGAGTCATCTTTCAGGACATCTGAGGGTATAGGGATGGGGAGCTCTCAACAGAGACCTGGCCCGGGGCAAAAAAGACTAAGGGGGCTTAGTCTACAGGGCAGTGGCCCAGCCCTGGGGCAGCAAAACCAACCACAGGACTGGGGTAGGGCAGCCCAACACTTTAAAGTGCAGGTCATGATGCTGAGAGTGGGTTCATGAAATAGGGAAGATAACTATTTTGCCCCAAGCGACAGGGACTCGCCAAGCCTACTGATCATAAAAAGAAGTGGTGATATCAAGGGGGTAGGTTCCAGAGGGTGTGCGGTAGAGACAGCTTGCTGAGGAGGTGTCTGTCCTACAGTGGGTTTTCTCCTATGTCTAGAATCAGATCCTCCCAAAGCTAACGTTTCTGGAAGGCTGAGCCTCCAGGCCCCAGGAGGTGCAAGATTGATCCTTCCTTCCTCTGTCCCTCTGGCCTGTCCCTTCCCTGGCTCCTGACCTTGCGTCCCCTACCACCAAGCTCCATCTGTTCTCAAGAACCCGGCTAGAAGGCCCTTGAGGCCAGAGAGAGGCTGAGCGGATATTTGCCACCGTCTCCCAGGGATTTTTGTGAAGGGGCAGACAGATTCTAGGAGAAGCTAGGAAGGATTCCAGCAATGAGCTAAGCAAAAACAAACTTTTGACTTTGTTTTCTCCAGGGGAAGAGGAAGGAGAGAGCTGATGGAACAGGGAGCAGGCTATTATTCAGAAACTCATCCCCGACTGTCTTTATCCCCCATGGAGCTGGAGCCAAAGGAAATGAACTCAACACTGAAACTAGAGAGGCTCTAAGTCCAGGTGACACCTGAGGAAGAATTCACTGACTGAAGAAGTAAATACTGGAATTGGTGAATGGGGTAGAAAATGAAAGAAAACTTTTTTCTAGAGAATTTATAAGACAGAGGTTTCCAACTTTATTTTAGCAATAAAATGTAGAAGCGCCTCCTCCCAAAGGCATTCTTCGCCAGAATCCCGATATCTAAACGGATAGTCACGAAGCAGCTCCTGGGGAGCTCAGACTCCCGCCCTCTCGGTGCCTCCCGGACTACTACCTACCACAGCCTCTCCCTCTACCCACCTCTAACAAGGGGCCCCCTGGGGACTCAAAGACCCAGAGGAGCTCAGTTTGAAAATCCTGTTGTGACACCTCTCCTCTGTGTCTCCTCCACCCAAGCCACCTGGGAAAAATAAATGCCCAACAAAGGACCACTTCTTTTCAATGTTGTGATGTTGTTGTTATTGGTAACACCAACCAGGCCCAAAGAGGCTCTTCCAGACCTCGAGAATTCGTGATATTTTTGGGCCCGGGGCACGGGTTGCCAGCCCGCAGAGGGTCCCCCAACCTGGTAGAGCACTCACCTCCTTCTCCCCACAGATGTTGCTGATGATGGAGCTGGAGGCCGGGCTGGAGGAGGGTCCCAGGACAGCGACCACCCCCTTGGGGAGGATCTGACACACTGCAGTCAGCAACAGGACCAAGGGTGGGCAGCAGGAAAGGAAAAAAGGCACTCATCAGGTGGGATGTGGGCTGGGTGCCCTGCCTGGGTTTCAGGCTCAAGTCTAACCTTCACCTGCTGGATCCTCACCTTCCACCCCGCCCTCCTCACTCCCTTCCCCTTCACACGCTTCCAAACCCAGTGCCTCTCCTTTTCTGGACTATGGGACTCCAGGACAGTTTTATTGGAGTTTATGGATGGTATTAAATGAGGAAATGACCCAGGTTATGACAACATACGGCCACAGCCAACAAGGTGTATAAATTTTCTTGGCTGTCACCGAAGGACAGAGGCTAATGGCGGAAACCTGCAGACATCATCCCGCCAGGCCTACAGTGTGGGTGTTGGGAGGTACGGCTAGGCATGGCTGCCACAGGGGCTGAGGGCCCTGCTCACGGAACAGTCACCCACCGTGCAATCTGTTAGCCTATCAAATATAAAGAGGAAGGGGAAGAAGAAAGGCAGACAAGCAGAGGGAGGAGGGTGGTGAGGATGATACAGACAAGAGAGGAGAAATCAGACTCAGCTAAAGCCAAAAAGGAGTACATAAGAAGAAAAAGAAAATGAGAGGCACAAAAAAGAGAGTGAGAGGCAAGAAGGGGGTCTCATGTCTCAATGCCACCCTCTGCCCCTCCTGTTCACCTAGACCTCTGCACACTGCCCCTGCTTCCCTGAGTGTCTTGGGCTTCCCTGTGGAGAAGGAGCCCTTCCTTCCTCTACTCTGGACACTCTCCTGTCAAAGAGCACCTCGAATGTCTCCTCCTTACACCTTCCCCGGCTCCTTTATGTGGAATTAATCTTCCCCAGGGCTCCTAAGGCCCTCTGTACTAAGACACTTGTAAATGTGCCTATTTCAGCTCGTTGCTTAGATGTCTTTCTGCTCCCACTAGATTTCAAACCCCGTCAGGGCAGGAGCTAAGCCATCCTTCTCTCTAAAGCCCCACTTCTCACCTCCTCAGTGGCCAGTGCATGTTATTCTAGTTGCCCAGTTCATATTCACTGAACGAATGAATGGATGGGTGGGCTATGTGGTCAGAAGAAGAGTGAATCTCAGATTTTAAAACACGAGCGACCAAGAAAGGAAAGACGGGAGAAGAAGGAGATGACAGACAGAACCTGAGGTAATTCTCAGGACACACACTGTGATATCAGAACCCAAGAGTTGCCCCCTGGAATATGCACTGAGTTTCCCTGACACGCTGTAAGGCATGCTTCCCTGCAAAACTCAAAGCTTGCCTCTGGACACCTTTTCTTCCTACTCACGTCAAGAGTCAGGCTGAGCCATTTCTCAGGTCAGTAAACTGAGGTTGAGGGATCAGTGCAAGGTTCCTCGCTGAGTCGGCTACAAAGCCACCCCTGCTATCTAGATGTTCTTCCCCCCAGGGTAGGGCCCTAACCATTGGCCCACATGGCCACGTGATTGCCCTCATGGGGTACAGGCAGCGGGGAGAACGTCAGATCCAAATCCTAGCGTTGACCATGCAAACCACAGATCTACACCACGGATCTCAGCTGCCCAAGAGAGCCTGGGTACCAGAGGGGGGCCCGTCTGTACAGTGTCAGAACCATTCCCATTGACAAAGTAACGGCAGGCAGGCTCCATCTCCGAAGAGGAGATGAATTAATACACCCAGAGTGCTTAGAATGGCCCTGACCTGCCACACGGCCTCATTGTGCCCACTGCACCACACGTGCTGGATATTTCTCCTAATCTGATTGGGCCGTCATGCTTCTAGGAAGAAGATGCAGTATTTGTCCCTCTTTACAGATGGGGAAACTGAGGCTTAGAACATCGACAGAACTTGTTCAAGACCACAGGTAATAAATGCCAGAGCTGGGCTTGAACTCAGAGATCCACTGGGCACCAAAGCCCTGAACCACTCCACTTCACCCCACTCAGCTCCGCAAGCTCCCAGCGGAAGACACCTGTGACTTTTCCTTGGCTTCCCTCACTGAATCCACTCACTATAACCCATCAGTGGCCGGGTTCTGACCCCTTGACCTGCTTGCCCACCGTCCCCTCCTTTCTACTCCCATTGTGACTGTTTGAAGTCAGCCCCTTTTTCCACCTGCCTCTTCAGGGGTTTCTCTGTCTCCAGAACTCTTCATTTCCCATCCATTCTCCAGACTGTGAGACAAATTATAATCCTAAAACACAGGTGTGTGTGTGTTACTGCAGGGCACAAAGAGTGTCTTATTTACCTCTGCGCTCTCCATACCCAGCACGGGGCCCGACTCAGAGTTATGTGCTCAATAAATAGCTGGTGAACCACACGGAAGCCTGCTCAACATTTTCCATGGGAAATTGGAAATAAGCTAAGGGTCCAATTATAAGGGAATATTTACCTAAAAGTGTGAGTCATATACCCACATGAAATATTGTTAAGGTATTTAAAATGCTTATAAACAGTTTATAAGAGTATTAAAAATATTTATGAAATAATATTAAGAGAAAGAAGAAGGATATAAAATTATACGTAGAGGTATAGGAAGGCTACAACTAAGCAAATACAAAAACCAGGTATGAGCTCAGGAACGAAGGGAAGATGTTATAAAAGCCTGTGTTTACTGAGTCCTAATTATGGCCCATTCCAGCGCTCTGTACAAATGGACTTATTTAATTCTCAGAATGACCCGATGAGACAGGAACTATTATTTCCTTTTACGGACGAGAAAACAGGACAAAAAGGCTGAAGGTCAGAGCCAGGATTCACACCCTCAATCCCTGGGCCCCAGGTCAGCACGCTCATCACTGTACCACAGAGCCTCCCGTGGTTCACGGGGCTTAACTGGACGTTCATGGGGACTGCTGACACTGTATGACTCTCTTCCCCCTTTTTTTCCCCTTCACTTTCTATAATGAGCATGTATTCCTTTCATAACATGTCATTATAAAATACAGACTGTCATAAGAAAAGTTTCTTCTGAGGAGCAAGTAAAATCCAATTGTATGTGATCTCCTCAAGATACTACCTTTCCACGCCTTTCTCCCATTGTGCTCTTAGCTACTTCACGCCAGCTTACCTGGAGCATGCTTCCTATTTTCCTACTCAAGCCTGTTCCCAAGTAGTTCTCCCTGACCAGACCAGGGATTCTTAACCTGCTGCCTCAGATCTGGGGTGGAAGTCAGTGGTCTATGAACACCTTGGGGGAGGGGGGGGTGGAAATGACATCACTATTTTTTCTCCTAACTGAACTCTGGCATTTCCTTCAATTTTGAACATAGGCAGTAAACCACAGTATCTTAACAGTACCTCTGACTTTGTCACCAACAAACATCACAAATGTTTTCCTGTCACCCTGAAGTGCTACAGATTATCTTAAGAGATCATTTATATTATTATTTCAAAATTAGACTAGCAGTTGGACATGTTGCTAGGCTTGGCTATTTAGTACATTAATAAACACATTTTTAATATATCATTATAAATATATTATAAAATATATTATAAAATATAAAATATATATTATAGAATATATCATTATAAAAATATTATAACTGCATTTCCATATAGCTGGTTTTCTTGGTCATCCTATCTGTTTTATTTTATTCATTTAAAAACACTTTTCTGTGAGGCACCTGGGTGGCTCAGTTGCGTGAGTGGCCGACTCTTGGTTTTGGCTCAGGTCATGATCTCAGGGAGTCTGCCTGAGATTCTCTTCCTTTCCCACTGCCCTCCCCACTGCTCCTGAGCACGTGCTTTTTCTCTCTCAAATAAATAAATAAATCTTTAAAAAGAATAAAAACACTTTTCTGAGAAGGAGTCCATTAGCACCCTTAGCACTCCCGCACGACCATGGTCTAGGCCCTCTCTTGCCCTTCTGCTTGACAAACTCCTACTGATCCTCCAGTGCCCAGTTCAGATCTTGCCCCTAGGCAAGAAGACACCACCTCCTCCTTATATGCACATCACACTGTGGCTCTGAGTCAGCTCTGCACTGGAGCTGCTGAGGCCGATCAGCTTCCCTGTTCTCTGAATTCTTGGCCAGCTTCTGCCCCAAGCTGGTTCATTATGTTGGGCCTCAATAGAGAGAAGCTTCTCCTAAAAATAAATTCTTAATAGAAGGCTAAAATCCCTTATTCCCAATTCCAAAAATCCAAAAGGCTCTGAAGTTGGATGGTTTTCATCAAGCTCATTTGGTAGCAAATCTGATCTAAATGGACAGATGTGAGGCTATTTATAGTATGTGAATATTTGAATATAGGTACGCATGTATTTGAATATGGGGTTCTGGCCCAGGCCCCACCTGGAGATGTTACTTAAGGTATGGTGTATGTACCACATGACTTTTCCAATATCTGGGAAGTTCTGGATTCTAGAAACATCTAGCCTTGCGGGTTTGTGGACCTGTGCCTTCTGTTCTGAGTGTCCATCTCCCATCTCTCACACTGGACCAGGAATTCCTTGAGGGCTCAGGTCACATCAATTCAGCTCTGGCTAAAAAGAATTGCTCAACAGATGTTTGCTCAACTGAATTGAAATGATGCAAAATGATCCATTCCCTATGGCCCGGGGATTTCCTGGGGTCTGGGAATTGCTCTCTCTTTCCCTAGGAGGGATGCCCTGCTCAAGACAAATGGAAACTGTTTATGAAGGGCCTCAGCTCTGAAACCTCGGGGACCCAGACTCGAGAGGCCCAGGCCATCTGCGTGAGGGCCCTGAGCAGTCTGTGGGAGGGACAGGAGGGGAGGGAGGTACACTTTACCTCTGCCTCCCAGGGAGCAGGAAAGAGAGGGAATGGGGAGACATGAGTGACATTGCCATGGCAACAAAGTTTCCCAGCCAGCGAGGCATTGGAAGACAAGGGGCAGAGAAGCTGCTGGAATAAACATCCCTGATGTGGTGTTGTAAGCGGGGAGGATTTCTTCCCCTCAAGATACCAGCTCCAGCCTGGATCCCAAGTCCTTCTCTGAGTCTTCGCAGGGAGAAGAAGGGTCTGGCTGTGATGCAGATAATACAGAGGGGTTAACCATGGGCACCACTAGGCCCTCTAGGGCAGGGGTGGCCTCCTGGGGCAGGGCAGGGTCCTCTTCACTTACAGCACGGCACTTCCGGGGAGCTACTGAGCGACTCCCCGAGCCCATGCAGGGAACGGGCCTGGCCATTGGGAGCTGACAATGAGGTGGACCAGAGGGGGCTGGGAGAACCCAGAGTCCTTCCCATCAAAACATTTCACGATGCTGAAGCCAAGTGGGGCGGGAGGGCAAGGTCTCTCTCTGTGGGTCTGGTGGTGCTGCATACTCAGCACAAAGGGAAGCCCGGACTGTCCCAGCGCAAAGCAAACAACAGACTCGATCCACCTGGAAGAACCACACCTGTGCCAGAGCCTGCAGGAGCATGCTCCATCTCGACCCCCGCCCGAGAGCGCACAGTGGGCCGAATGGGAGGGCCTTGCTGGTCCCCGAGCCGAGGAGGGGGGTGCGTGAGGGCGAGAGTGCCAGGCTCTGCGTCATCATGCCCCACGGTGGGGCTCTCCCTGGTCAGAGAACGCAGAACTGGCATCGGCTCCCCCTCACCCATGGCCTCAGCCCGGTCCCAAACCACCATGAGAGCAGCACCTACCGGGGGCATCCCGTGTGCCAGGCACCAGGGAGGAGTTACTCTATGAATTCCTCTTCTACTACTGCTGCAATGTAAAATGTATCAAGAGTTCACCCTATATCGGGCACTGCTCCAAGTCTTACAAGGGCATCACCTCATTTAATCCTCAAAAAACCAGGGTTCCTGGGTGGCTCAGTCGGTTAAGTACCTGCCTTCAGCTCAGGTCGTGATCCCAGGGTCCTGGGATCGAGTCCCGCATTGGGCTCCCTGCTCCGTGGAAAGTCTGCTTCTCCCTCTGCCCCTCCCCATTGCTCGTGCTCAATCTCGATCTCTCTCTGTCTCATAAATAAATAAATAAATATCTTTAAAAAAAAATCCTTAAGAAACCTCTTGAAGGGGAGCATGGGTGGCTCAGTCTGTTAAGCATCTGCCTTCGGCTCAGGTCATGATTCCAGCGTCCTGGAGTCCTGGGATCGAGCCTGAGCCCCGGGGCTCCGTGCTCATCGGGGAGCCTGCTTCTGCTTCTGCTTCTGCTTCTCCTTCTCCCCCTGCTCATGCTCCCTCTCTCACTCTCTCAAATAAATAAAATCTTTAAAAAAATAACCTCGGGGTGCCTGGGTGGCTCAGTCGTTAAGCGTCTGCCTTCGGCTCAGGTCATGATCCCAGGGTCCTGGGATCGAGCCCCGCATCGGGCTCCCTGCTCAGTAGGAAGACTGCTTCTCCCTCTCTCACTCCCCCTGCTTGTGTTCCCTCTCTCTCTGTCAAGTAAATGAATAAAATCTTAAAAAATAAATAAATAAATAAATAAATAAATAAATAAATAAATAACCTCTTGAAGTAAGAACTGTTATTCTTCTCATTTTACAGATGAGGAATCTGAGGCACAGAAGATAAGCCCGAGGTGCTGGTAGAGCCAGGACTGGGATCCTGGTGTGTCCAACTCCAGAACCTGACCCCTATCCTACACTGCTCTCTAAGCCAGGCCCTCACCACTGCCCCACAGAAACTCTCTGCTCCAGCCACGCCCATCTGTCACAGTTGCTTCCTGCCCTGAGCCCTTGCTCACACTCCTATACGGTCTGCATGGGTGCCCGCTTCCCTTCTCTCTGCCCACCAAACATTCCACGGTCCCGCCCAAAGGCCTTACCTGACCCCTGGCTACACCTCAGACCTATTTCCGTCCGCCCTCTGCCCGTGTCTGAGCCACACGGCAGAACTACTGAACTTCACGTCACTCTTCGGATGTTTGGGTTTTAACCGCCTCCTGGAAAAGACTATGAGCCTCAGTTTCCCCATCTGATCCCCAACCATGAGGAGGTCAGACCAGATGATTTCTAAGCACTGCACTTCAATGCGTTTCTGAGTCCATATTCTGCACACGTGACATGGCGAGTTCAGAGAGTGGGGAGTAAGGAATGTTTGTTGAATGACTCATCACTATACGTGTGACTTTCTCTGGTGGCTTCTCACTTTTTCCCCTTCTGCTGCCTTGGATTTGTTCTATTGAACTGATGGAGGGATGCTCGCCCTCTCTTACTAGAGGTGGCTCCCAATCACCAGAGGTCACTCCCATGGAGCCTGTGAGAAGCTCGGGGAGCTCAGGCAGGAGGAGCAAGCTCACAGCGGGAACACCACGCGCCGGGCCCCTGTCCAAGCACACAGGGGCCACGTGGGGCCGATAACCCGCACGCCTTGGGGTTTCCAGGGGAAACAGTGTGGACAGCTGATAGCACGCTTGGGCTCACAGAGACAAACCACGGCAGAGGCGGGGGGCTAGACTGCTTCTAGCTCTGCAGTAGATTAAACTTCGAACTGGCTCTGGCAGCAGCAGGTGCCTCCGGGTGTTTGGATGATAAGGGGGTGGGCACTCCGTTAAGCTCCAATTCGGCAGCCGCGGGAGACACGCTGATCTATGGAAGAGAGAGGGGGCAAGGCCTGCGGGACCCTCCCTGCACAAGAAAGGCTGAGGTGGACATAAGATACAGACGCGGGGGAAGGAAAGGGCCAGGCGGGAGGGGGATGACCTCATGGGTCTTCTTTAGCCCTCTTATTTCAGATCGGTGGAGCTGCATGGAGGGAGTCAAACATCAAGAAGCCTGGGACGATGATGAAGGGGCAGGGAGGTGAAGGGAACCCGACTTGGGTTTGAGGAAGCCCTATGGGTGACCCTTGCTTTACATAAACCCACTATATGAACATCTAAGTGAACCAGGTACAGCAGGAGGTGATTTCCGTACTTGTAACTTTCCAGTGTCCAGGGTTGTTATTAATGATGCCCCCGGCTGGTACTTCCCACCTCCCAGCCTCATTTTGAATCATCAGATGAGGAGGTGGAACTCGGGATGCGGGCATCTTCAGTTTCTTTACACTTTGCAATCTTGGATTCTTGAAATAGTCATTGTTCCCCGCGACGGATACTCCCACCCCGAACATGATTCATGAAAGCGCAATTTGTACAGAGCTTTTAGAAACTCACTTATTGCTGCAAGTCGGTACTACTGCCCATTGTTGGAATGTTACCGCCCCAATTTAGAGCAGAGCCTCAGCTCCCCACAACCAAGAACGTCACTGCTAGGGTCTCTTTCGCCCCCTGGGAGCAGAGTGTCTGGCCAGGGGTGACAGGTGTGAGGTTGGGGGCACTGTTCAGGGCTCCAGACTGACTCAGATAGTTTTTTTTTTTTTTTAAAGATTTTATTTATTTATTTGAGACAGAGAGAATGAGAGAGAGAGAGCACATGAGAGGGGGGAGGGTCAGAGGGAGAAGCAGGCTCCCTGGCGAGCAGGGAGCCCGATGCGGGACTCGATCCAGGGACTCCAGGATCATGACCTGAGCCGAAGGCAGTCGCTTAACCAACTGAGCCGCCCAGGCGCCCCTGACTCAGATAGTTTTAAGTTAATAATGCAAATTAGCCCTGGACCCCTAGCCTGGGGAAAACACAGCCCGTGATACTGAGCGGCAGCTGGCTTTGGGTGGCCCACGGCAACTCCCAAAGGCTCAACACTGTCAGAGGCATCGAGCCCAGAAAACTGGAAAGAGAAAGGCAATGTCCAGTTACGATGGATGCCCCGGGAGGTGTGCTGACATTAAGACGGGCCCCTTAGGAGGAGCTGGTAAATGGTGTTGCTGAGTAGGGATGGCTGAACTTTGAACAGAGCAGAGAGGCAGATGATGGTAAGAGGGGAAGGAAGCCTGCTCAGAGGAGGGGGTGAGAGCCAACAGCGAAGTCCACAGCAGCCGCTTCCTGAATGCCAGTTACATGCCCGAAGCTAGGCGCTGCACCACCACTGTCCCGTGCTGCACTCCGAATGACCCAGCAGGCGACATCCCCATCACCCTCATTTTACCAACGCAGAAACTGTAGTGCAAAAGGGTCAGGATCCTGTCCACAGTCACATAGCTAGTAAACAGTAGAGCCAGGATTTAAAGCTGGCCAGTCTGATTCTAAAACCCATGTCCTTGCTCTTTATAACACAGAGGCCCCAAAGTAGGCTTCACAGAGCTATGGTCCCTCCTTGATCCGGGGACCCTGTCTCCCTCCTATCTCCTTCCCCCAACGCTGTCACTGAAATCCAGTCCCTGTCTGGCTGTAGCCCAAGCACTAACCCACCACCCGTTCTCGCCCTTACTTTGGGAGGGAAATAGCTGGGCTGGAAGCTTCCTATGAACTATCTGGGTGGTGTTTAAAATCCATTGTGGGGGAAGAGCCCTGGCTTCAGATGAAAGGCCTTTGGGGTAGAAAGAAGCCCTGTTTCTAACAAATGCTAATCATGCCTCAAACACATTGAAATGTAAAAGCTGAACCAAGGGTTACTAGCTAATACAATACTTGACGCCTAAAAGAAGGGCATGAAAAGGATGCCCCAAAGCTCTCTAACGTGGAATAAAAATATCAGTTTCTTTTATTCCCCTGATTCATCTGGCTTAATATTTTATAAGTATTGACTTTAAGAAGCCAGGCTGCACAGGTCACGGGGAGAGGAAATTTGCATGTGCTAATGACCCCCATCCACAATGCGCAATCTGTGCTCTCCTCTCCACCACGGAAGCCCTGAAGAACCAAAGGGAAGGCAGAAGGCCTTGGCTTTTGGAAGAATGCTCTACAGCGCTACCTAGGAATCTGGATCCTTATCAGAGACCTGTCCTCCTAGACAAGGAACCACTACAGACCGGGCTAGGAGATTCACAAGACATTGTCGCTGGTATTTCTGATTTCATTCGGAAGATGGCAGGGAAATTGGAATCTTACTTTCATCGGAATGTTACCGCCCCAACTTAGAGCAGAGCCTCAGCTCCCCACAACCAAGAATGTCATGTGCTAGAATTTCATCTCTCGGCCAACGAGGATTTCTAGCTGCTCCTTGCTGAATCCCCACTGCCTAGAACAGAATACAGCTGGCGCTCACTACATATGTGTTGCCTGGCTGACTGAATAAGCAAGTGGTTATTTCAGGCACCTGTGTCTTCCTCCATTCCCCCATCAGGAGGAATCTGTGTCCACAGATCCCACTGGTCTCGCCAGTCCTGTTCTGTAGGGCATGAACCCACCCTTGGTCCCTAAGCCTGGACGCTCTCTCCACGGGTAGTTATTAGGTCCATCTGGCCAACACCTGTGACTGCTAAGGTTGGCCACAGCAAGATGAGCTGTACCCATCAGATCCTCTACCTTGTAAATTCAAACCAAGAGACACTGAGCAAAGCTGTCACTGACGTACTCACTGAGGAGAGAGTGTGAGCCACCTGACGGCAGGGACTGTGTCTACCTTGTTCTCTGCACCGTTCCCAAAGCTTGCTATTCTGTATCACGCCTGAAAGAGACTAAATGCTCAATAAAAGTTGCCTGAATAGAGAAAGAGTAAATGGGGCCTGTGTGGCCCCCTATGGGACAGGTGCATGATGAATGAGCCAGGGAAATCGATAAGCCAGGGAGGGAAGAGCACAGCTTCGATGCTCTAAGAGCCTTAAAGACAATAGAGACAGAGCTGCTGTCTTCCTCCCTTCCTGCTCTCTCTGGATCCATAGGACACCCCACCTACTGCACTTGGGCCAGTGGGATGTGCCTCTTCTCTCGCACTACTAATGGCCCAGATTGGAGCACTGCTGAGCCCCGTCTCCCCCAGAAGACCAGCTGTCTCAATATATACCTGAGCAAGTTGTTCTTTTGTTTTTGTCTGTTTTTGCCACTGAGTGTAACCAAAGGTTGAAATGGGTGACAAAGGGAGGAGATGAGGTGAAGTCTTAGGGAAGAGACATTATCGCCTCTCCGGGCTGAGGGGCTCCTCTCCTCTCCTTCCCTCTGCACCGGGGTTATTCATCACCAGCTCGGCTCCGAGCCACCGGCCCACTGACTGGGAAGCTCAGCCTGGAAAGTTGTCAAGGTAACACCAGCAACACACCAGAAAGTTCCAGGGAGGTCATCATGGCCTGGGCATGGCCCTGCAGGGTGAGCTCATGACTGCAGGGTTCAGGAGCGGCTCTGCCCTTGACTCGCTCTCTGGATGGGCAAGGTGCTCATTGCGGGCAAGGTGCTCATTGTCGCTGAGCCTCAGCTTCTCTTGTAAAGTGGGGACAAGGACACTTAGCTCTCATGTTGGTAGAATTAAAAGCCGTGCCCAGCACATGGTAGGGGCTCCATACACGGGACCCGAGTGCCCTATTGTGTATGTCTGTAAAGCCCCGCAACTCACAGAGGATTTTGCTATATTTTACGTCCTTTAAATCCCACAACAACCTACAAGATTTGCAAAGTACAGCCTAGCATTCCCATTTTGCAGATGAAGAAACTGAGTTTAAACGGGGTACGTAATTTGTCCAAGGTCACCCACAGAGCGGTCAGACTCCATCCCGAGTCCCACAACACTGCCCTCAGCATAAACAAGCAAGATAAGCGATCAGATGTGCATTGACTAAGCAACCCCCGGGCTGGCTATCTCTCTCTCTTCTTAATCACATACAAGGTTTCATTCAGGGGTTTGTGTACAGTATGTCCAGGATATGAATGAATCCATACATGAAGGAATGAATGAGTGCGGGAATGAATGAATGAAAGAGTATCCTGTCTTAATTCTACTCCATACATACTTGGCAGCAAAACCTGGGGATCTCCTCCAGACTGAGCCCTACGGGGCCTGCTGGTGCATGTTTCTCTCCCTCTCTGGGGACTATCTAACCACAGGCCTGGTGATGGTGCAGCTCACACTATCAGCCCCTCCTGCCAGCAAGGAAAGCAGAGGGCAGTCCTGCTCATTCTACGTACTGGTTTCTGCAGTCTCGTACTCGCTGTCTCTGAGAAGCTCAAAGATGTCCACTTCGACCTTGGCCTTGCCCAGCCTCTCAGGAGCGCGGTTGATGCGGTTCTTGGCCAGGGTGATGGAGAGCCGCTCCCCTCTGCTGCACTCCATGGGGTCATCCAAGATAGCAGCTGTGGGCAGGCAACCACACGGAGACAGTTGGTACCCTCTCCCATTACCCTCCTCTTTCTCCAGTCTCCCCCCCTCTGCCACCTTTCTCTGCCAGGCAGCTCCCCACCTCCCCCGCCCCTGCCATCCTTGGAACTAGTCCCAAAGCAAGTTCTCTATGTGCTGAGGGTCTTGGTTCGTAGCCAAGTGCAGCCGTGAATTCTAATGTGCAAATCTACCTCAGGAACCCCGTAATGTCACAACAGGCTGCCGGGGTCTATGTGTAGGAGGCCCCGAGGCCCAGACATGGTGAAAAGCTTAGAGGTACACCAACACACATGTGCAAAGGAAGGGACGCAGTGGCCGCCTTTGACAATGGTATTCTGGGTATCTGCAGAAATCTCCCTGAGACAAGAGAGGGTGAGAGGAGACCGGGCATGAGAGGGAGAGCCGTGGCAGATACTGCTGAACACCAGCTCTGCAGGCTCAGACGCTGACGCACCATGTCAGCAGGTGAGCCAGGCAGTTTCTCTGAACTTCTTTTCCTCACTGGACAGGAAGAGTAGGAAGACAACCTCAGGGGCTTGGTGTGAGGATTCAGTAAGGTAATGTATGTAAGTGACACATCCCACGAACTGAATCGCGTGACTTAATATGAATGGTTGCAGTGGTGTAGTTCTAAGAGCTGCCCAACTTCCAGAAGCAGCATTCAGGGTAAGTGTTCTGGTAGCCCAGCTCCACCCTGTATCAGCTCTGAGACCTCAGTTTCCTCACTTGTAAAATGGGGAGAGAGCCCACTCCTTGGGCCATTGTGTAGATTACCTGAATAGTCTGTGTGAGGTGCTTAGCACAGTACCTGAAACACTCAACAAATCTAGCTCTGGGTACCATTCACTCTCTTGGTAGAGGAAGTTACAAGACTGAAAATCTCTACCAAAAACTCGTATATATGTGCTCACAGCCCCATTATCCATAATAGCTCAAAAGTGGAAAAAATCCAAATGCCCATCAACTGATGAGTGAATAAGCCAAATGTGGTATATCCATACAACGGAATAGTATTCAACAATAAAAAAAAAAAAAACGATGTACTCACACAGGCCACAACATGGATGAACCTTGAAAACACGATGCTAAGCGGAAGAAGCCAGACACTAAATACTGCACACAGGCTGATTCCATTTATAAGAAATTTCCAGAACAGGTAAATCCACAGAGACAGAAAGTAGATGAGTGGTTGCCTAGTGGCAGTAATGGAAAAGCTGGAACGAACGGGGGGTGACTGTTAATGCATACACAGTGTTTCTTTTGTGGGTGTTGAAAAATGTTCTAAAATTGATTATGGTGACTGATGCGCAACTCTGTGAATATACTAAAAACCACCATGTTGTATACTTTAAATGAGTGAATTGTGTGATATATGAATTATATTTTAATAAAGCTCTCACAGAAAAAGAAAAGAAGAAATATCAAGCTTATTTTTCAGAGGTTGAAGGCTCAGAAAAGCGACACCGGGAATCGAGCCGAATGGGTTTCACCGACATGTGGCCCTTGAATCTCTGCAGTGGGCGCGGACAGAAGAGACCCAGGTCCCACGCTGTCTTTTCTATACACTGCTCCCATACCTACTGTGACCCATTTTCCAAACCGAAAACCGGGACACAGAATATGACAAAGACTTTTTTTTTTCCTGATTTGTGGATGTGTTTATATGCATTGCCTTGCTGAACAATAAAAATGAGCCATGCCCAATAAAAGTTACACTGGGCAACAGAGGCACATCCCAAGACCCAGCCGTTAAAGTGGGTTTCTGCGAATTAGGTATCAAAGTCCTCACACACCTGGTGGGATCACCACTGGCAAGAGTGGCCAAAGGGCTATAAACGTGTGATTGAAGAGCCTGAAGACACCCAAAATACCTACCCAGGTGACCTCAGGAAAGCAAGACCGGGATGGGAATGCTACTCAGGAAGCAGAAACCTAAACGATTGTACTGTGCTTTCCCAGGAGGAAGAGTCTGGGAAGAGAAAGGAAGAAGGGTAGCCTACAGAAGTGATTCTCAGATGATGTTCCTTGGAGGGCCCTGGGCTCCATTAGGAAGCAGAGGGAGAGGCCGCATGGGGGTCTCTAGCCCCCGCCAGCTTCGACCAGCACACCTCCACACCCATCCGTTTTGGATACTGGGGTTCCACAGAAGACTTGATACGGGGGAAAAAATGTTTCACTGGTAAAAATATAATAGAAATCATTAGTCCAGCCCTACAGCATAGAAAAGAAACACCTGAAACTTTAGGAACTGGCACAGTCATCACATAAATCACGAGAAAGAGGCACGGGATCCCTGGCACGTGGGTTTTATGTGAGCAGGCACACATTTATTCAGTGACATTAGTGTAAATGCTTAGCGGACATGATCTCACTTAATCTCCGCAATGACCCTGTGAGGTAAGTGTGTTCCTTCTGTCATCCTCACTTGGAGATGAGAAAACGGTCAGAGAGGTGAAGGGACCTGCTCACATTCACAGGGCTGGCGAGGGGGAGAGGCGGAAGGTGACCCACAGCAGCCTCATGCAGACTCTGTACCCAGAACTAAGGCTCATTTTCCTTCTAGTAAATCTTGTCTTCATTGGGATTTGCTGCTGAGAAGGGGGTGTCATAGACTGGATGGCTTATACAGCAAACATTTAGTTCTCCCAGTTCTGGAGGTGGGGGGGACCTGAGATCAGGGTGCTAGCAGAGTTGGGTTCTACGAGGGGCCTGCTTCCTGGTTTGCAGACACCTGCCTTCTCACATGGTCCTCATAGGGTGGAGAGAAAAGGACAACATTCTCTGGACTCTTCTGATAAGGGCGCTCATCCTATAGTGGAGGCCCCACCACCCTCATGACCTCATCTAAAGGGAACGCTTCCCCAAGGTCCCGCCTCCTAATACCATCCTATTGGGGGGGGTAGGATTTCAACACGTGAATTTTAGGAGGACACAGTTCCATCCAGAGCAGGGGGGCACATGAGCTTTGCAGCTACTGTAAAGAAAGAAAGTCTCACCAAGGCAAATCAACTCTGAAACACTAACAGGCAGGACCCTGGACCTCTGGACATTCCCCTAGCTAATGCTCCCAACCCCCATGAGGTTTCCAGACGAGGGGGCATTTTTCTCTTTGGACCATATGACCTTTAAATATTAGGAAATCCCGGGGCGCCTGGGTGGCTCAGTCGTTGAGCGTCTGCCTTCGGCTCAGGTCATGATCCCAGGTCCTGGGATCAAGCCCCGCATCGGGCTCCCTGCTCCGCGGGAAGCCTGCTTCTCCCTCTCACACTCCCCTTGCTTGTGTTCCTTCTCTCGCTGTGTCTCTCTCTGTCAAATAAATAAATAAACCTTAAAAAAAAATAGCTTTAAATATTAGGAAATCCCTTGCAATAAAATAAGTAATAAAATAATCTCTCAGAAAACACCCACGTCCCCTGTAAATCGAGAAAGGAACTCAGCTCTCTGGGGGTGTGGGGGGTTACTTCAGGAATGTTTTGATAAGGTTGTTCAGGCTATAGACATGGACTTGCCTCTGTCCCATCAGTAGACAATCAGGGCACTAATCACACCTAAACCAGAGGAGGTAACATACATCCGATAGTCTGTTTCAGGGTTGTGTGCTCTCTTCTTGAACAGTACACATTCAGGACACGTGCCATGGACTGAATATGTCTCCCCCCCACCCCCGCACTCACATGTTGAAACCTTAACCCCCAATGTGACTACATTTAGAGACAGCGCCTTGAAGAGGAAATTAAAGTGACATGAAGTCATAAGAGTAAGGCCTTGATCGGATAGGATGAGTGCCCTTCGAAGAGACACCTGAGAGGGCTCTCTCTTTCTCTCCTGCTACGTGAGGACACAGCGAGAAGGCAAGCCAGGAAGCAGGCTTTTCTCACCAGAAACCGACTCTGCTAGCACCTTGATCTTGGGCTTCCAGCATCCAGAACTGGGAGAAATAAATGTCTGTTGTCGATGCGGTGTCTTGTTATGGCAGCCCGAGCCGACAGAAATAATGTGCCAACACATACCCAGATGTACAGGACACCAGCCAGCCATGGGACACCACATAATCAACTCACAGAGCATCACTGGACATACTCTGAGACAGAGGGAGCGTGACCAGGTGGGGAGTAGGGAATGTGGGGATTTTCTATGAAGGGGCCTAGGAGGTCCCCTGAGTACCTCCTCCTTCTCTGCCTCCCCCACAGTGTCCAGAAAAGGGCTCTGCACTTCACCCAACCTCTGTGCTCTGGGTACTTTTCATTAAGTTTTGGGTTTTAGACAATGATTAACTCCTGTCTGGGAACAGCCTCAGCTGGGTGGTTGGTTGGCATCAAACATACTGGGATCAGAATAATCAGGATGATAACAGGACCCCAGATTCTGGGGCTGGACACAAAGGATGAGGGACCAGCTCAGGCCCTGCTAGGATACCAGAAGACCATGTTCCCAGTTTGGCAGTCCCCAGCGAGGGGCCCCGTGGGTGGAGAGCAGTGTGCTCAGGACTGAGCGTGCAGCTGAGGCTCCTGGCCCCTTGCTCTGTCCCCCAGGCCAGCGATCAAGCTTGGGCCAGGATGCTCAGAGCTCCAAGCCGCTGCCTAACGAGGAGCAATACCATCTGGCATGTCCTCCATCCCCGGGACTGCTCTGCAGAGAAGTCAGCTAGTAGGCATGGTAAGGCTGGGAGGTCTGGGGCTACAGCAAGGACAAGGCTGAGATGGGGACATGCAATCAGTGAGCAGGGTCTTCCCCAGTGTTTCCAGCCGTGGAGACTCTCTGCACAGTGACCCTTACACCGCATGTACTGAACAGGCGTCTCTCGCGCCCGGGGAGCTGGTGAAAACCCTAACATTGACATTGGGCTTTTCTCCCCACAGGCCAACAGCTTTACCTCTGCCCAGTTCTCTCTGAGTTCTAAGGCTCGTGCCAAGGAAAGGGCGGCCTCTTGACTCTGGGCCCACCTCTACCCCAAGGTCTTCTCTCCATGTTCTGGTCCCAGGCCTATGTCTACCCTGGACGCTGGGGCTGGCAGGCCTGGCTCTGCCCACTCTAATCCTTTCTGTCACACCCTGTGAGTGTGGCCCCAATTATCACTCACCTGCGCAAAGTCCTCAGGCTTCCCCATTATCCTAGGGTTGGTCCCATTTGAGTGTCTAGGATGGCACCAGGCCCTCTGCAGTCTGGCTTCCAAATGCCCTTCTAGCTGCAGCACCCCCTTCCACCCTCACAGCGACAACACCCCCATGTTAGGACCAGGGCTGGCTTACCTTCCCGCCTCCATGCCTCTGCCGATACCAGCCCTGTCCCTCGTTCCCCCTTTCCTTAAGGACTCTCCTTCTTCCCCTCAGACCCACCTCTTCCAAGAAGTCCTCCCTGACTCCTTAGATTTCCCGAGAGACCACTCACTGCCCTGGAGGGGTGCTTACCCTTACATCTCTCTCTAAAACTTCCCTCAGCTAGCTGCAACCTGAAAAGCTCAGAGTGATCTCTCCTTCCTTGGAAACTCCCAGGTTCCCCATCCCACTTTAATTCCCTCTTCCTTAAAACTCCCACAGAAATCTCTCTGTACCTTTCATTAGACACTAATCACTTTTGACTTTTTTATTATGCCTATCTGCTTATCCGTCTTTTCTCCCCGAGGCAGCCGGCTCCTTGAGGCTGAAGCCTGTGGCTGATTCATCTCTGTACCTGCACAATTCCAGACGTGCGTGCAGTAGGCCCTTAATGAATGGTTATTGAGTGAAAGAATAATGTGACATGGTGCAGAAGTATTAGCTATTGCTCAGGCCGAGGGCGGTCTCCCCGAACAAGTGCTACAGAGTGCAGGGTGGGTGTGGGGGCCTCCCGGGCACCTGGGGGCTGGCGCTTCTACTCTCTGCTGTAAACTGGAGTAACCTGTGTAAGCTGGAACAGGGCTTGCCCTCAACAGCCCAGAAGTGACCCCTCAGGTTGGAAAATCAGCCTTCCTTAATCCTTCGGGTTTTCCAGAATCTCCCTCCTGAAGATTTCCAAGCACTTTGATAACTCATCTCTTAAGGGGGGGGCAGGGGGGATAAAGAGGTTTTACAGGAGAGTCTTGACAGGCAGTCTTGACATAGCTCTGCCTTCAACTGTGTGGCCCAGCCGGTCAGAGCCCTGTCCTAACCGGAAGAGATGCTTAGAGCCTCCAGAGAGCCAGTCAGCTTTGCTCCCAGCCCCAGCGTCACCATTCACCTGGGACCAGCTTCCCCAGCTCACCTCTGAGCTCTCATGTTCCTTTTCGTACCCCTGACCCCTGTGGGTCCCGGTCATCCGCCTGCTGGAGGAAGCCACGCCAGTGTGCAGACCACTCCACCCCAAACCCACAGCCTTCCTCCTCACCTGGGGGGCAACACAGGACCATCCTCTGCCCTTGGCCTCGCCTGGCCAGCTCCCACTCACTCCCAGACAGAGTTGCAGACTCTATCTGTTTGCTGGGGCTGCCATCACGAAATAGGGCAGACGAGGGGTGCTTAAACAACAGAAATTTATTTTCTAGGAGTCGGAGATCAAGGTGTGGGCAGGGTCGGTTTCTTCTGAGGCCTCCCTCCTCCGCTCGTCTCCCTGGGTCCTCACACGGTCTTCCCTCTGTGCGCAGCTATATCCTAATCTCCTCTTCTTATGAGGACACTTGTCATACTGGATTAGGGCCTATCCTAACGACTTCATTTTAATTTAATTATCTCTTCAAAGACACTATGTCCGAATGCAGTCTCATTCTGAGGTGCTGGGAGTTAGGACTTTAACATATGAATGGGGGGGGAATTGGACACAAGTCAGCCCATAACCTGGATTTTCACCTCTAGCTGTTACCCAGCTCCCACCCCCTCTCTCTGTCCACAGAGATTGATCAGAGGCCACTTGCAGGGAACTGCCTACACTTTGTGCCCCCATCTCTTTAAAAAAAAAAAAAAATGTATGTATGTATGTATGTATGTATCTCTACACCCAACACGGGGCTTGAACTCATGACCCCAGAATCAAGAGTCACATGCGCCCCTTTCCAACGGGCTCAGATCATGAGGGTTCCAGTTCTAGGAGAGCCCCACCACACTCCCCTTCTCCCCTGACCTTCCATCTCTCCCCCAGA
Source organism: Mirounga leonina (assembly GCF_011800145.1). Classification (NCBI taxonomy): domain Eukaryota; kingdom Metazoa; phylum Chordata; class Mammalia; order Carnivora; family Phocidae; genus Mirounga; species Mirounga leonina. The sequence goes on along the minus strand of NW_023270387.1, from coordinate 16,409,256 downwards.
CCAGCTCATTCCCCTTTGCTAGAACGTGCTCAGGGGCCCTCCACGGACCGCACGGACCATGTATGGCCCTCTGGCTCTCCCTTCCATCTTACCTTCAATCCAAACCAGATTTCTCAAGTGACTGATTGCTCAACATTTTGCTGACCTCACGTCACGTCAGATCCCCTTCGACCACTGTAATCTGCCTTCCATTCCCACCAGCCCACTCAGGCTGTACGTGCAAAGTCACCAGCAACAACCATTGCTGCGAAGTCAGGGGGCACTTTGATTCTTTGTCTGATTCTATCACTAGCTGGCACTATTATTCGCCGTCTGCCAGGGACCGTTTGAAGAACATCACATGTGTTCTTTCATTTAGCCTTCACCCAACCCTACAACGTACTGCCCCATTTTACAGGTGAGAAAACCGAGAAAGGGGCAGGGTGAGCAACTTATCCGAGATCACACAGCTCTTAATGGCAGTCTGGGTTCGGAGCCTGTGAGCTGCCAGACCGCTCGGTTAAGCTGCCTCCTGGTTTCCTCTGAACCTGAGTCCTGAGTGTTTGGGGTCCTGAGTCCTGAGTCTTTTGCCTGAGACCCTCAACTTCTGAGGCTTCCATGACACGAAGCCCCTGGGGTTTTCCTCCTATTTCTCCGACCATAGTGTCAAGGTCCACTGTCTCCTGCTGAGCCTTCAATTCTAGTGAGCTCCCAGGGTCTGTGCAGAGCCCTCCTCTTGACTCACTCCCAGAGGCTTCCTCAGTGATCTCGACACTTTACCTACGCCCACCTGCCTGATGACATCTCCATGTAAATGTCTGATGAGCATCTCAAATTTATTAAGACCCCAAGCAAAAGCACCCTCTTTCCTCTTACGTTCTTCCTGAGTTTAGCTAATGACAGCACCAGCCACCCAGGCATCATGGCCTCACCTCTATCCCTCACCTCCAATGGCTCTGGCTTTGCCCCTCGCTATTTCCCAGATCTGTCCCCTTCTCTCCAGCTCAACACCGTGGTCCAAGTTCAGTCCTTTCCTCTCGACTACTCAACTGCAACCTCTTGCCCCTCACCCGGTTTTCCCTTTCAACCACCACCTGGCAATCCTCAGGCATGCCCACACGCGGCTGCCGGTCACCGCAAGGTGCAAACCCCCGCTTTTAGCTTTTGGTATCAAAATAAACAGAATTCCTTGGTGTGGCACATGAGACTTGGCTCTCTCTCTCGAACCTTCTGTTCTGCTTCCCCGCTCATCCCTCTCTACTTTCTAGAAATAGCGACCTCCCATAGCGCCACCTAAACCCACACATGTGTGTGTGCATGCACATCCATGCTGTTGAACTCCTGTGCACTTCTACCCATGCTCCTCCTTCTGCATTCCCACCTTTGCTCACTGGCCACTCTCATTCAGAATGAGTCCTCAATTCAGACATCCCCTCCTTCCGGAAGCTTTCTCTGGACACAGAAGTTGATCGAGGGCTGCAAGTATGTATAGCCATAGAATCCCACGCATACTCTATTTCAAATGATCAGTTTCATCTTTAACTTCCCCTCTTTAATCTTTTATATCCCCAATCCCTGGCACCCTGCCTGACAACAGGAGGCACTCCGTAAATGTTTGAGCCAAATTTGTCTTGGCTTTTGAGGGATGTTATGCCAACTTCTATTCCTTCCTGCTAAATTACTACTCTGACCCATACGTATATGGCCAGCTGATTTTGACAAAAGCACAGTTTAAAAAAATGGTATTTTCAACGCATTACAACTGGAACAGTTGGATATCCATACGTTTAAAAAAAAAAGAATTTTCCAACCCCGTCTTGTACCATACATAAAAATTAACACAAAACAGATCGTAGACCTAAGTGCAAAACTTAACATTATAAAACTTCTAGAAGAAAATCTTTGAGGCTTTTAGTTAGAAAAGATTTCTTAGACATGACACTAAGAAAATAAAAAACTGACAAAGTGGACTTCATCAAAATTAAAAATATCTGCTCTTCAAAAGACACCATAAAAAGACAAGCCACAGGCTGGGAGAAAATATTATACAAAGAGCATATATGTGATGAAGATATATCCAGAATATACAAAGAACTCTCAAAACTCAATAATAAGAGATCAAACAATCCAATTTTTAAAGATTTTTTTAAAGTAATCTCTACACCCAACATAGGGCTTGAACTCACAACCCCGAAATCAAGAGCCACATGCTCCAATGACTGAGCCACACAGGCACCCCCTGACACAAACCAATTTTTTTAAAAATGTGCCAAAGATCTGAATACACACTTCACCAAAAAAGTTACATAGGTGGCAAATAAACATGTGAAAATATGCTCCATATCACTAGTCATTGGGGAAATACAAATTAAAACCACAACGAGATCTCACCATTAATCTACTAGTATGGCTAAAATTAAAAAGCTCGACCACACCGAGCTGGTGAGGACCTGGAAGGACTAGAACTTTCATACACTATTGGTGGGAACATCAAATGGCATAACCACTTGGAAAACAGTTTGGTCATTTCTTAAGAAGTTAAACCTCCCCCTACCATATGACTCAGCCATTCTACTCCTATCCAAAAGAAAGGAAAGCAGAGGTCTACACAGAAACTCATAGCAACTCGCTCTGTGATAGAGATTGGAAACAACCACCCATAAGGGAATGAATAAACAAGCTGTGGTATATCCATACAACACAATACTACCCAGTGATAAAATGGAATTTAAAAAGTCAGACAAAAAGACTATGACTTTATGATTCCATGTATATACACTTCTAGAAAATACACTTCTGTAGTGACAGGAAGAAGATCGGTGGTTGCCGGGGGAGGGATGAGAACAGGAAGGAGCAGGGGTGCCTGGGTGGCTCAGTTGGTTAAGCGACTGCCTTCGGCTCAGGTCATGATCCTGGAGTCCCGGGATCGAGTCCTGCATCGGGCTCCCTGCTCGGCGGGGAGTCTGCTTCTCCCTCTGACCCTCCCCCCTCTCATGTGCTCTCTCTCCTTCTCTCTCTCAAATAAATAAATAAAATCTTTAAAAAAAAAAAAAAAAAGAACAGGAAGGAGCAGAAATGAAGAATTAGAGTGGCCCCAAGAAACTTTTCTTGGGTGATGGAAAATTTCATCATCTTGACGGTGGTGATGGTGTAATGGGTGTATGCATGGCAAAACTTATCAAATTGAATACTTCAAAATATAGGCAGTTTATTACACGTAAATGATACCTCAATTTTTTAGAGAATGCTCTGATGAGAAAAAAGATTCTTCTGGCTCCTTCTTACCTTCTCCTACCCTCTCTCCTCACCCATGGCCAGTGAGACATCTTAAACTCTGTGATCTATACCTACTGCCTCCAATTCCACTGCATCTTCTCCATCCTCAGCCTCCACCATCTCTGAATTCACTAAGGTTCTCCTTCCTTACAAATATTTCTGTGGTTTTTTAGGATTTTGAGGCTCTGAATCCCATGTGACTGGAGGTTTTTTCTGGGTTATCATGTGTTAACATCCCTGATATGACACTGGTCTGATTTTCATTCTGATCACATTTTTCCAAGCCCCTTCGAGCTCCAACTCCTTCCCCTTTTATAACCCTAGTTGGCAGTGTTCCCTAAACCTCACACTGGATTCAGTCCTCAGTCCACGTTTTCTTCATTGTACACTTTCTCCCCTGAAGTATACATTCTCAACTATCAGCTCTATGTAGGTAATTCCAAAACCTGAAGAATTCATTCTCAACCATCAACTCTATGTAGATAATTCCAAAACCTCTATCTCCAGCCCTACTTTCCCATCCACACATCAGACTCTTATTTCTGGTTGCTAAAGGGAAATGTCCCCTTGGAGGTCTTTCCAAACTCCATGTCCCAAATGTAACCATTATCTTTTCGTAGAACGGGGGGCTCTTTCTGCCTTCCCAGTTTTCATTAATGGTTCGTCTCCCACACGCGATCCATGGCAGAGTGGTCCTGCACTCTCCCCAGCCCTTCTGCCACTCCACCTGCTCAGTCACTGAGGACCACCAAGGGATGCGCCCCCATCCTCTGCTCTCTTTCTGCTCCCACTGCCATCCCCACCCCCGCCTCTCTCCTGCAATACCCCTCACCTGTTTTCCGCCTCCAGTCTCTCCTGTGCAAACCCAGCTTCTCCATGGGGCAGATTCACCTGCCTGACACCCACACCCTCCACAATCTGGCACCACACACCTTTCCAGGCTCATATTCTACCAAATTCTTTGACCACTTAGCTACATCAAGGTAGCCCTTGCTGAACACTGAGTAGAGCCTGTCACTTTGCCCTCTCTTTTTTCAAGGTGGTCTCTTCTTCCTGGAAAGCATTCAGCTTTTCTTTACCTATATCCAAATCCTACCTAAATTATGCGCCATTCTTAAGTTCACTCCTGCCTTGACCCAGGCATGTGCCAGATGACTCCAGCCCACACTGATTCTGCCCTCTTCGAATTCTCCAAAGCGCTCACAGTCTGTGCCACTCATTTAGCACTTAATCTTGGGCTTTGTAACTGATACAGGCAATGCATTCATCCACTTAATCATTCCTTTATTTATTAATTCATCAAATACCTATTAAAACATCTATTTTAACCAAGGCACTTTGTACATAGAGAAGGATAAGATGTATCTCTGCTTTCAAAGTGTCCAGAGAATATGGCCATGAAATCAAATAGCCACAACCCAATATGGTTAAGTGATATGATCAAACCCCATTATGATCCATCTATAAGCCATCCAGTTGCCCACAGTGCTGGGAAATCCCAGAAAACTATGAGTGTGTCCTTGGCTCTCAAGGACATTTCCGAGGAGGGGTGGAGACAATAAGTGGTTTAAGAGAGAAAATCACAGAGTTCCCAGGAAGCACAGACCCTTCTGGATAGCGGAGAGAAGTTGTTGGGAAGGCCTCATGCATTTATCTATCGCACCACAGGTGTCCAGTGCCTACTGCTTCCCAGGTACTGCACCAGGCTTCACAGAAGAGACAACCTGGAAGCAGGCCCATGAGCTTCCCAGGGAAGCAGGGAACCGAAGTGCGTTCCAGCGTGCAGAGCCTCTGAAAGCATGACTGCTTCAGCAGGTGTCAGGGGCCCAAGCACCTGGCAGGAGAAGCTGGGAGAGGGGGACAGAAGCCTGAACAGGAAGGACCCTTGTGTGTCATGCCCCGGAACTGGAACGGTAACAACAGGAGGACCTTCGGCAGATGGTGACATCATCAGATTTGCATTTTAGGGCCATCACTCATGGCACTGAAGATAGACTGGAGCGGCAACCAAAATATGAGCTGGGAAGGTGAGTCTGGGGTGATGTTAAGAGCCTGGGAAAAAGAGATGAGGCAGGTACTGAGGGGCAGAATGATGAGGATCAAGGGGATGGGGCAGATCTGAGCACAATTCACGAGGTGTAATGAGCAGGGTGGCTGGCTGTGGAGGGTAGGAGGAGATGTGAAGGGCTTCTGGCTTGACTATTTAGATGGTGACATCACTGACTAGCATTGAGAGCACAGGGGTGTCAAGATGAAGGTTCTGTTCTGTTCTGTTTCTGGAGAAGGACCCAGATATGATGAGTCTGGGGTCGTATTTGTTAAGTTTGGGGCATGCTTTTTGGCAGCAGTCACTGGCCTTGCTCCCCAGAGAACCATCTGGGCTCAAGACACAGGCCTGGGGGACTGCAGGGCCAGGGTGGTGATGACAGTTTGAATCTGGCACAGAGAGAGAGAGGAGGGATGAGGCTCAGGCCCTGCGGACTCAACATCTGCGGAGCGTGTAGAGAAAGAGAAGCTGATGCAAGAGGCCAAGACATAGCAGTGAGGCTGGATGAAAGTCAAATAAAATAAGAACTGAGAATTTTCTATGAGATTTGGCAACAAGGAGGTCACCGGAGACCCTGGTGATCCAGCTGCTCAAGAAGGGGCTAAGAAGGTGAATGAGTCAAGTAGCTTGTCTTCAACAGAAAGAGTGTGATTAGGGCAGTAGTTGGGGTGAATCACATTGCCCAAGGAAGGGTTTTTAAACTCACCGGAAAGGGGCTCAGAAGAAGGAGCCAGAGGGGAGGGAGAAGCTGATAATGTCAGAAGCAAGGGGGCACTTTCTGAAGCAAGTGCTGCAAAAAAGCCAGTAGAGAAAGAGCCTGGGGTACAGGGTGTAGGTTCACGTGGCTGAGAGAAGACAAGGTAAGAGAAGGGAGAAGTCACGCAGAGACGGCTCGCTGGCCCCCAGGGCCTTTCTCCCTTTCTTCCTTTTAATCATAAACCACCCTAAGTATCACCTGCATGCATGGCTGCCCAACTACACACCACACTTCCCAGCCTCCTCTGCAGCTGGGGGAAGCCAGGAGCTGAAGTGGGACAGTGAGTTTGAGTGGAAACAACCATGACACATCCAGGCCATCCCCCTGCCCTGGACTCTCCTTCCCTTTTTTTGCTGACTGTAAATATAGCTGCTGCTGACAACAGGAATGTATGGGAACTATACAGATGAGGACAACACTGCTTCCTGCCCCCACACCCCAGGCCACCCTGGGCCATGGCCGACCTGCGGACTCACACCCGAGAGAAACACCCTTCTATCTTTGAAATACGGCATGTGAATTCAGCTCGCTTTGCTCCTGAGCCAGCCCATGCTCCAGCCCAGCGCCACCCAACAGAAACACAATGCAAGCCATGCTTGTAATTTCACATGTTCTAGCAGCCACATTTAAAACAAGTAAAAAAAAAAAGAAGCAGGTGAAATTATGAAATTAATTTAAATAATATATTTTATTTAACCCACATTTCCAAATATGACCATTTCTACCATATAAAATCATTGAGAACTTTTGTGTTGTTTTCACACTAAAACTTCAAAATCCAGTGTGTATTTTGTACTTAACAGTACATCTGAGGGGCGCCTGGGTGTTTCAGTGGGTTGAGCTTGTCTGACTCTTGATTTTGGCTCAGGTCATGATCTCAGGGTCGTGAAATTGAGCCCCACGAGGGGCTCCACGCTCAGTGCAGAGTCTGGGATTCTCTCTCTCTCTCTCTCTCTCTCTGCCCCTCCCCCCCCACCTGCATGAGCGCATGCTCTCTAAAATAAATAAATAATAAACAAATAAATAAAATCTTTAAAAACAAAAACAGTCCATCTGAATTCAGACGAGCCATATTTCTAGTGCTCAAAAGCTAGTAGCTACCATACTGGACAGGGCCAGTCTAATACTGATCAATACAGCTCTAAATAAATATTTGGGGGAAGGGGGAGTTGAGAGGGACTGAGTTCGACAGCTTCTATTGTCTCTGAAGAGGCAAGATCATCACCTTCTGAGCAAGAGTGGCAACGATGGTGTAGGTGGTTTTAGGAGAAAGCTGAGAACAGGCGCTCCGACACGTAACCGTGTTTCTGTTTGGGCGCGGATGGAATGAAGAGAAGTTGGTGTGGTGTTTTTTTTTGTTTTTTGGGGGGTTTTCTTGCAAGCAGCCTCAGGACACAGATAAAAGCAAGGCAGGTAGATGTCTGTACTGTCAAGGGTGGGAGTCACTGAGTGGGCAGGATGAGGGGACACCGGAGTTGAAGGCACGACCAGGAAAGGGGGCGAAAGCCAGCAAAAGTTGTCCAAGTGAATAGACCCCGCAGGGCTGAGAGGCGATGGAGAACTGGGGAGTACATGGATATGTGGATGTGGCAAGGGCTTTCATAGTGGGAGCAAGACGGCGAAAGCGGGGAGCATAGGATACTGTTTGCACACCACGGGATTTTGAAATTCCAGGTTTCAGAGGAAGAAGAGCATCCAGTGTTGCCACAATCCTGAGTGTGGGTTAGAAAGTGACATGGAGAGGAGAAGGCCACTGGAGATGGAAGTTAAGGATCCTCAAGGCAATGGCACGAGACAACGGACCCAAGGGCGCTGGGGACGATCAAGCGAGAGCAAAGGTAGAGATGAGAGGAGGCGGTGAGCCAGGAAGCACAGCCCTACCTAAGAACTTGCAGGTGCCAGGTGAGTGGAGACTTGTCCTGGGGAACAAGGCAGGACAGGCAGGAAGGGGAGCAGGGAAATCCAGCGCCCCCCCCCACCCCGCTCCGTGAGCAGTTGCTTCTGGAGATGGGTAAAAGGAAAGCACTCCATCCGACAGATGTGGGTTCTCCCCAGAATGGGGCTCCATGGCAAGCTGAAAAGGGCCTACAGGGAGGTCTGGAGAGGGAGTACAAGCTGGGGAGAAAGCACAGAGCAGCAAGGGGGAAGTGATCCCAGGGAAGGTGGGCGACGGGGCCAGTGCACGAGAAGGGGGGCAGAGTGCTATTTCCTGGTGCCATGAGACAGCTCTCTGAATGCTGAGCACCTCGAGGGCAGAAGCCACATCTCATTACTCCCCGTGCCCCCCACACAACTCAGCACAGACGCGGGCAAACGCTACACACCACGCGTGCCTCCCAGACTTGTTAGAAGCACTGATCGTGATGTGTGTTGACTGTTGAGACTTTCACAACATGGTTCACCTTTAGCTCCATCCCTTCATCCTTCATCCTCCCACAGTTAACCAAAGAACATGATCCCTGGAAAAAATTTATGAACAAAGTCCCTGGCGTGACCAGCAATTACATCTACATTTAGTGCCTTATTAATACAGCCGCTCTGTAAGGTCTCTGCACACCCCATTGATATTCCCAGGTAACCCAAAGCTGGCTTCCTTCTCTGGGTTGTGCCACCTCCCTCTAGGTTTTCTCTGGGGGAAGGACAGTCCCCATGTGTTCTCATGGTCACAGAGGGAGCCACCAGCTTTGTCCTTGGCAGCTCCCCTGGCCAGCTTGGGTGGGACCAGATGCACGACTGTGGCTGGGCAGTGCCCGGCATCCCCACACTCAAGGCTCATTGCACACAGAGCCAGGCAGGGGAGAGAAACAGTGGGTCCTGGCGCTGCCCGTTTGTCTTCTCTAATGGCTGCCAGAGACAGCCTTCTGGCTGAGTTATGGGCTGGAGCAGAGTGAAGGCAGAGGCTCGGGGAGTGATGGGGGCTGCCGGGAGCCTTGATGGGTCGAGCACGTCCAAGGATGCCAGGGAGTCTGCCTCACACCCAGAGGACACTGAGCCCAGGTCGGCTTCACCATCTGGGGGAATTCAATTCGATGAGCACAGACTGAACACCTATCTGACACCAGGTTCTAGTGGGGTAGACACCACTAGGAACACAGGATGTGGAGACATAACGCGACTCTGGCCCCTGCTCTCAAACACTCAGGGACGAGTTGGGGAGATGGTGATAGGAGTGGGGAGTGAGGCAGAGAGCACAAGCAGTGTGCCAGATGGACTCTGAAAGGTGAGCTCAGTGGGGAAGTGGACAGGTGCCATCCCCAGAATCCCCCCACCTCTGGGTCACCAGCACTGTGTGTGGTCTGCTGACCCACCCGTCCGTCTCCATCTGGTCATGTCATCATTCCCTCAGACCCCTTCCCTGAGTTTGTGGAGAGACCCTAGACCATCACAGCACTGAGGGGTTCTTAGTGCCCCATTTTCCCCACAGCTGTGAATAAAGGAGGACTGTGCCCGCTACAGTTTACAATGCGGGACCTTGTCACCTCCGATCGGAAATGACAATTAGAATGGGAGCTAGAAGTTTGACATGTTTGGATGACGCTAATGTCCCTCCACTCAAAGAAAGGGGCAAGCAAGCAATAATGACTGATTAGAACAGGTTTGAGTTCTTTGCAAGAATATGGCAGAAAAATCCACAGGGCCATTACTTTGATTGCTTCCACCTTGGAGTTATCTCTTTTCCCAGGAGATCAAAGCACAAGTAATAGATCTTATTCATTGTCATCACCTCCCTGGGAGTGAGACCAGGACAGGGAACATTTATCCAGGAGGACACTGGGGCTTAGAGAGTAAGCTAGGGCCCCGCAATAGGAGAAGAACAGACTAGTCATTTGCTCATTCATTCAAAAAATGCATTCAGATAACATCATCCTCTTTCTCTTGCCCTTTCCCTAACGTGGGAAGAGAGGAGCTTCATATCAACAAAATGTGTCAAACTTCTAACTCACATTGTAATTACTATTTCTGATTGGCGAGGACAGTCCCTGTTCTCTGCGCTGGAAAGCAAAGTTCCCTTGGAGCCTACATCTAGAATGTAGGTAAGGAACTCTGTCTCACTCCCCATCAGCCTCCCTGAGGCCAGCACCTCCCACATAGTCTACAGAGGTCTCAAACACCCTCTATGGCATCTCACCAAAACAAATACCTCTCAGATCTATCCTCCTTCAAAAACCCATTATATGCACCCTGTTTTTCCATGAGGCTAATTTAGGTTTCAGCAGGTGTCCATGGGCACCTCAGGGTGTCCCTGGGGAATTGCATACGCAGTGCTTTGTGGAGGGAGAGCAAGGAGGAGTGATGTGGCCCCTTTGGGGAATAGCAACAGCCCTAGAACCTAGAACCCAGAAGAGCAGCCCAAGACATCGAGGGGCGCACTCCAACAGGGGGCATCTGCCCAAGGTTCCACATCGCAACTCCGCACACTAGGTCTCAGTCTCAGCAACCTCCCGCTAACTGGCTGAGTTTCCTAAAGACAGGTCGTTGGCTGAAAGAGTTGCTTAGTGGCTGTCATCAGAATATTCAAAATGCACAGAGGGACAAGGGAAAAGGGAAAAGAAATAGCACTAACTAACCTGCAGGAGATAAAAAGCAGCCCCATTCAGATGCCATATGCCACAGAAGTAAAAAGCAAGTAAATTTAATTTAGTATAGACTGTGCAATTACCTGCTTTAAAAATTAAGGACTGAGACCATAAACCCACTAAACTTCAAATCTTCATAATGGGCAGTTAACTAAGAGAGAGAAGAGAGAGAGGGAGCAGAAAGAGAAAGGAAGAAAAAGGCAAGAGGACAGAGGAAGGGTGAGGGAAGAAGGAAGAAAGAGAAAGGGAAAGGGGAAGAAAGAAAAAACGAGGATTGGCAAGAGCGCGAGACAGGTGCCAAAAGAAACAGGACAAAAGCATGGCACACAACATTCCCAGAGGAATTTTCTGTGCTTGGGGTCTTCTGATTTTGTTGCAAAAAAGATTTAAAGTCACAATGGTAGGCACAGATGGTGACAAAATCTTACCCTGCCGAATAGAAATATTCATTTTTTTTTTTTTCTTTCCATTCCTGCATCCAGCAGCCTAGTTTAGAGCTGTGTTTCTCAGGCTCAGCACTACTGATATCTGGAGCCGGAGGGTTCTTTGCTGGGGGGGGCGGGGGGGGCTGTCCTAAAGGGTCACAGTAAATTGGAGGTCACTATGACTAGATTCCAGGAGCACCTTCCCCAGGTGTGATACCCCCAAATGCCTCCAGATACTGTAGGTGCTGATGCTCAGTGGCTGGAGTGTAGTGAATGACGGGAAGGATGGAAGGAGGTGGGGTGAAGAGGGGGACAGACGGGATCATATTGCCTTGTGGGCCATAATGAGAAGTTTAATTTTATTCTGGCTGCAATGGGCAGTCACCAGAGGGTTATAAGCAGAGCCTGAACTCCCTGACCCAGCTCTACGCTGCATAAACTAACCTCTAACCCACACCCAGCTTCCTCGGCTTCTACTCCTCTGAACAAACTTGAGCTTGCATCAGAAGTCCCTGGAGGGGTATGAGAACAAAGACCACCAGGTCCCACTCCCAGGGTTTCTGATTCAGCATCTGTGTGGGAAGCACCCAAGCATCTTCATTTCTAACAACGTACCAGGAGCTGCTAACATTGCTAATCCAGGGACCACACTCGGAACAAACGCGACTCCTTCCAAGATACGTCTCCGATCATGCTATTTTCATTTGGAGACTATCCACGACTCCATCCCTCCTCTGAAATCTCTATGTACTGAAAACCCAGTTGTCCTCAAGGTCTGGCTCAAAAACTCACTCCCACACATACCTTCAGTGGTCACCCCAGGCAAACGGACCCCTCCCCACTGCCCAACGATCACACGGATTTTGTTCAGACTCATGTGAGAGTCTCAGTTCCTTTCCAAACCATGACCTCTACCAGGGAGGGATCTCACCTTAATAAATCTGTTTAAAAATCGCTTTCTGTTTTCTGTTTTGAAGGAGGTAAGCTACAATGAAATCAAGTGCTTATATGAACCACTAATACCGTGAATCCCTTTCACCTCACACCCATTAGGATGGTTATTATCAAGAAGAAAAATTAAAAAAAAAAACAAAAAACCAAACCTAGAAAATAAGAAGTGTTGGTGAGGATATGGAGAAATTGGAACCCTTGTGCCCTGTTGGTGGGAATGAAAATGGTGCAGCTAGAGTGAAAAACAGTATGATGGTTCCTCAAAAAATTATAAACACAATTACCGTATGATCCAGCAATTCCATCTCTTACCCAAAAGAGTCTGATGTATATGGGTATGTATCAAAGAGATATTTGTATGCCCATATTTATAGCAGCATCACTCATAATAGCCAAAACATGGAAGCAATCCAAGTGTCCATCGACAGATGGCTGGATAAACAGAATGTGGTGTACATATATATACTGGAATATTACTCATCCTTAAAAAAGGAGGGAAATTCCGACACTTGCTACAGTATGGATAAGCCCTAAGCACATTACGCTAAATGAAAGAAACCAGACACAGAAAGATAAATACTGTATGATTCTATCTATATGAGATACCTAAGAGCGTTCCACTCCATAAAGACAGAAAGTAGAAAGGTGGTTGCCAGGGCCTAGACGATGCAGGGAATGGGGAATTATTGCTCAATAGGTAGAAAGTTTTGCAAGATGAAAAGAGTTCCAGAGATTGGGTGGTGGTAATGGTTATAAAACAGTACGAATGGGGGCACCTGGATGGCTCAGTTGGTTAAGCATCCAAGTCTTTGTTTCAGCTCAGGTAATGAGCTCAGGGTCCTGGGATGGAGCCCTGCGTCGGGCACCACGCTCGGCAGGGAGTCTGTTTAAGGATTCTCTCTCTCCCTCTCTCTCTGCCCCTCCCCCCCCACTCTCCCTCTCGCCCTCTCAAATAAATAAATCTTTAAAAAACAACAACAACAGTGTGAATGGACGTAAAACCACCAAACTGTGTACATAAAAATGATTAAGAGGTTTTATGTTAATATACATTTTACCACAACTAAAAATGATTTTTTAAATACAAAGAATTGTTTTCTTTTTCTTTTAAGATTTTATTTATTTGAGAGCGAGAGAGAGACAGAGAGAGCACGAGTCGGGGGAGGGGCAGTGGGAGGGGGAGAAACAGGCTCCTCGCTGAGCAGGGAGCCTGACATAGGGCTCCATCCCGAGACTCTGGGATCATGACCTGAGCTGAAGGCAGATGCGTAACTGACTGAGCCACCTAAGCACGCCCAAAGAATTGTGTTCTTTTACAGATTATAAAGCACTTTCACATGTCTGATCTTATTTGTATCTTATAATAAGGTAGGAGATAATAGTAAAATATTGCCATTTCCATTTCATAGGTGAGCATGCAGAAGGCCAGAAAGATTAAGCCAACTCAAGAACATGCAGCTGATGTGGCGAGAAATTAAAAGTAAACATCAGATCCTTTGCTCCACTACAATATGCTGCCCAGTATATCACAATGCTTCTCCTGGAATGCTCTGTGTAGTAAATCACTTTTTATGTGCTAAGTGATGTATAAATAGTAGCTGGCTAGTTGGGAGGAAGGAAAGAAGGCAGGGAGGGAGGAAGGAAGAGAAAGAATTATTTGACTTGAGGAAGATTCCTCTCTCATGATTTAGGGAAAATCACTATTTTCTGGATGTTTCCATGTGTCTGGAAGTTTGCGTATGTTTTTCCTCTTAACTTTTGCATACCACACGCTATACGGTGGGCATTACTATTATTGTTTTACAGACAATAACAAAGAAAGTAGACCCCTTAAATCACCTGACCACATCCACTGTGACTTTGAATCCAGATCTGTGTGACTCTGGGCCCAGACTCTCACTCCCAGCAAACACAGCGGCCTCCATGCTCTAAAAGGTCTGGTGGCCAACATGAGGCGTCCATGTCTTCTTGCCTCTGGCTGGCAGTCAACCCAACTCTCTCTCTTCCTTCACCACCACCCCACCAGGGTATTTGTAATTGAAAGGGGACACCTTCCTGATATTTTCTCCCCTCCTGATGGACCCACCCACCAGCTATATTTTGCCCTGTCCTGACCACCCTGTCTGTCTAGGCTTTGAGGATGAGGAGAGACAAGGCTTGTGGGGGTTTCTCCTCCACTTTGCCTTCCTTCCTCACACAGGACTACAGACCATCTCCTCCAAGGATGGTTGGTCCCTCCTCTGTGTCACGGGACTCACACCTCTCAGGGACTTCTCAGGGGGCAGAGAAGAACCATTCCCAGTCAACCACGCCTTTCTCGAAGCCCTTCCCCTCCCTCCTGAAGGAACATACAATGGAGGTTCTGGTGCCTTCTTCTACCAAACCAGCATTCATCCCTCCCCAGCCTAACAGACGAGCAGCACGGGGCTTCCCATGCAGGGCTGGACAGACTCCTCCAAAAGCACAGGGCTCCCAGGGAACCCACTCTCTGGACCCACAAAGACATCTCACACCACCTTTTCCAAGTCAGTACTTTCTCCCATTCCTGCCTCCAAAGAGTCTACTACTTCAGAGCTGCCTGAGCCAAAGGCATCTGCAGGCCACTCTATTACAAGAATGTGGAGGGATTTGAGCTCCCATTGATTAGAAACAAAGGCTCATCAACCCCTGTGTAATGAACTTCGTTGCAAATGTGGCTCCAGCCCCTGATTCTCCATTAGAATCTATCATTTTGTAGCTTTCATTCCTCGGCACTCAGAACTGGTTGATCTACCAAACGTTAACCCACTCCATGAATCTGATGGTAATGAGGTCAACTTGCACTTTATTTATCATTAGAGCTGGCAGACCCAAAGGGTAATTTAGTGTTTGAAAGGCTGATTTTAAAACTTTATGTCAGCGGACGCATTGCCAAATGCAGTCTAATAACTACATCATTAAAGACAGACTAGTCTTTATTTAAATTCACGTTCATTTCACCCCTGTCTATAAAACACAGGGACATCTACAGAGCGAGCCCTTAATCCTCAAAACAAATTTCTCTCTCTTGGTTTTCTCCCCCATCAGTCCTCCCGGAGTCTGTGGGAGTTCGCGGAGTGTCCGATCCTGTCTCTCTCACGTGTCAGCCCCCACTTACCAAAAGGACATTCATCACTCCTCAGGCCTCTGCCACACACCGACACTGGGCAAAGCAGTGGGGATGCAGAGCTGACATATTCCTGGTCCCTGCCCTCAAAGAACGTACAGAAATGACATGTAGAAGTGAAAGCAAATATTCTAACATGATAGGTCCAGAACACTCTGTCCCCAAATGTCCTCCCAAGTCAATCCTCAGGTCCATCCAGTCCCTGCTCTGTGTCAGAGTAGCAGCGAGCCTTCCCTGAGCACCCAGCAAGAAAGAGAAAATAAAGCTGGAGCTGTTGGTGGTGAGGGAGGTGGGCTGTGAGGGTCCTTTTAGGCCTTTTAGGCCATTTAAAGGGACTTGAACTTGATCTCAAGGGTACTAGTTGAGAAACCTGTAACAGCATCTTTAGAACTGTAGGGCGGACCTCTGGGCGAAGTTTCTAGTTCCCTGGCAGCTTTCCCAGTCAAGTCTCTGCTAGGCTGTGTGCCAGTCAGCCCCCAGGAGGCTCCAGCCATCTCAGCCTCCTGGAACTCACACCCCTCACACCTTCCCGGGGCTGATCTGCCCAACAGCAAATGACAAAAGTGATGGGATGTCACTTCTCACACTGTGTTCCATCTTAGGGTGGGACTGGGATGCACCACCAAAACCACCACCACCATCGCCCCTCCTGCTCTGCGGAAAGCAAGCGGCTGTGCCGTCACCAACCCTGTGGAAAGACCCACATCGTCAGGTGCTAGAGCCCCCAGTCGACAGCCAGCAAGGAACTGAGGTGTGCCAACAGCTACGTGTGTGAGCTTGGAGCAGACCGTGGCCATGGTCAAGACCTCCACTGCAGCCTTGTGAGAGACTCTGAGCCAGAACCACCCAGCTAGGTGGCTCCTGGATTCCTGACCCCCAGGAACTGCACAAGATAATAAGCATTGTTTTCCGTCGCTAAGTTTCGGGATGATTTGTTAGGCAGCGGTAGGTCACTCATACAACCTAATTCCCCTTCAAGAGCATCCGGCAGACACCCCCACCGTGGGGACAGAGCCGGGAAGAGAGATGGAGGCTGTCACTTCTGTAAAGGCCACTAATCCTAAAGAGGTCTGGCAGAAAGGAAGGAGAGCTTCTGCTCGGACTTTGCTAAGCCCAGTGGGCGGGAGACTGCGTGGAGGCCAGCCCCCTGCTGCGCGGGGGCATGCAGCCCTCTCTCCAGCTCTGGGGCGCTTGCCTGCCTGCCTGCCACTGTGGCCCACGCGGGTCCCAGAGGCGCAGCAGAGACCGAGCACAGGGCCATTTTACCGGCCACCCCCCCCACACACTTAATTCCTGAACTCATCAGCGGGTAATGCAGCAGAGTCTACTCGGCAGTACCAGAACTGACAATCCAGGGCAGGAACAATACTTGGAAGCTGGCCTTTCTCTGTCATGTTTATTAAGTGTTATTAATACTCTATTTACTTATTTGAGAGGGCAAGTGGGGGATGGGTAGAGGGAAAGGACAGAGAGAACCCCAAGCAGGCTCTGTGCTCAGCGTGCAACCCCCGCACGAGGCTCGATCTCATGACCCTGAGATCATGACTTGAGCTGAAATCAAGAGTTGGCCACACAGCTGACTGAGCCACCCAGGTGCCCCTCGTTAACACTCTTAATAAGGCCTTAGGGACTCCTGGGTGGCTTAGTCAGTTAAGCATCTGCTTTCAGCTCCGTCATGATCTCTAGGTCCTGGGATCGAGCCCACATTGGGCTTCCTGCTCAGTGGGGAGTCTGCTTCTCCCTCTCGTTCTGCCCCTCCCTCTGCTCATGCTCTCTTTCTCAAATAAATAAAATATTAAAAAAGAAGAAGAAGAAGGCCGTCATGCCCAGGTTCTCAGACAAACCAAGACATCTTCTCGGGGAAGTCCTAACCAGCCTGCCATCGTACCACGTGGTCTACTATCTACCTGGTGACAACCAGATAGCAAAAGAGGCTCGGCCTGACCCCAACAACCATATTTCATTTTCGTTTTTTGTTATGGAGATATAATTGACATATCACATCATGTTAGTTTCCGGCATAGGGCATGTTGGTTGAATACACTTACGTGCTGCAATATGATTACTACTGCAGTGTGAGCTAACATCAGTATCACTCAGCATTTCCTTTTGTGGTGAGAACAATGAAGATCTAGTCTCTTAGCAACTTCGAAGTTTACAGTATAGCACTGTTGACTATAATCACTATGCTGTGCATCACATCTCCAGGCCGTCATGACAATAATAAGAATACCTCACAAATACCCCTAGAGGGTACAC
The DNA here is from genome assembly GCF_011800145.1 of Mirounga leonina. NCBI lineage: Eukaryota > Metazoa > Chordata > Mammalia > Carnivora > Phocidae > Mirounga > Mirounga leonina. Next base: position 16,391,840 of record NW_023270387.1, on the reverse strand, counting down.
CGTGTGGTGGGGAGACGGTCAGGCACTCTCAAACTCCAATTTCCGCTCTACCACGCAGTGTCTGCCCTCGGGCAACTTACTTGGTTTGTCTGACCCAAGGGTTGTCATTAGGGTTGCGTGGGGTTTAAATAAGCAGCCACATATCATATACCCACCACAGGATCTGGAATACAGCAGGTGCTTGGGAAAGGTCTTCCCCCAGATGACATCAGAGTCTCATCGTACCCCATCCCCCTCCAACCGGGACAATGGAAATTCCCCTTTTCTATGCTCTGTGCATACGTTAAGCGTCTACAAATAGTACTTATCACTATTGCCATGTTTTATAATTCACAAAGTGAACTCATTAGATCCTTAGATAACCTAGTAAGGTCTAGGGGGCAAGGATTGTTAGCCTAGGTCTGCTCAAGTCACATAGGTGGCAAAGGGATGAGCTCCCCTCAGCTCCACTCCCACCACTCCCCTCAGCTGCCCAACTCCAGCTGCATCTCTAGACACATCCCCAACATGTGGGTGGGTCTCATCCAATCAGTTGAAGGCCTTACAAGAAAAAAAACTAAGATTCCCAAGGAAGAAGAAATTCTGCCTTCAGACTGCCTGTTGGCCATCTGAATGACTTCTTTGGAAAGACGTCTATTCAGTTTCTCTGCCCAATTTTAATCAGATTGGGGTTATTTTGTTTTTTGCTTTGTTTTGTTTTGCTATTGAGTTACATGAATTCTTTATATATTTTGGATATTAACCCCTTATGAATATGATTTGAAAATATTCTCTCTTCTTCCATGTGGTGCCTTTTCATTTTGTTGATGGTTTCCTTCGCTGTGCAAAAGGTTTTTAGCTTGATGTAGTCCCAATTGTTTAATTTTATTTTTGTTGCCATTGCTTTTGGTCTCAAACCCAAAAAATTATTACTAAGATTGATGTCAAGGAGCTTACCCTCTAGGTTTTCTTCTAGGAGTTTTACAGTTACAATTCTTTTTTCTTTTCTTTTCTTTTCTTTTCTTTTTTTTTTTGAGAGGGAGAAAAGAGGGCAAGGAGGTGGAGAGGGAGAGAGAGAATCCCAAGCAGGTTCCACATACCAGCATGGAGCCTGACACAGGGCTCGATCTCATGACCCTGAGATCATGACCTGAGCGGAAATCAAGAGTCAGACGCTTAACCGACTGAGCCACCCAGACACCCTAGAGTTTCAGTTCTTAAAATTTAAGTCTTTAATCCATTTTGAGTTAATTTTGTATATGGTGTAAAACACAAGTCCAGTTTCATCCTTTTGCATGTGGCTATAGGTTTCTCAACACCATTTATTGAGGAGACTATATTTTCCCTATTATGTATTCTTGGCTCCTTTCTTATAAATTAATTGACCATATATACATGGGTTTATTTTTGGGCTATTATGTTCCATTCATCTATGTGACCGTTTTTAAGTCAGTACTACACTGTTTTGATTACTATAGCTTTGGAATACAGTTTGATCAAGAGTATAATGCCTCCAGCTTTTTACTTTGGCTATTCAGGATTTTTTGTAGTTTCATACAAATTTTAGGATTGTTTTTTTCTATTTCTGTAAAAACTGTCATGGAATTTTGATAGGAATTGCACTGAATCTATAGATTGCTTTGGGTGGTATGGGTATTACAACAATATTAATTCTTCCAACCCACAAGCTCAGAATAGCTTTCCATTTATTTGTCTTAATTTCTTTCATAAATTGTAGCAGTTTTTAGTGTACAGATTTTTCACCACCTTTGCTAAATTTATTCCTAAGTATTTTATTCTTTCTGATACTATTATAAATGAAATTACTTTCTTAATTTTGCTTTTTGATAATTCACTGTTAGTGTATAGAAATGCAACCAATTTTTGTATGTTGATTCTGTATCCTGCAACTTTACTGAATTTGTTTATAGTTTTAATAGTTTTTTTGGCAAAGACTTTAGGGTTTTCTATATATAATATCTTGTCAGCAGCAAATAAAGACAATTTTATTTCTTCCTCTGATTTGGAGGCCCTTATTTCTTTTTCTTGCCTAATCACTCTGGATAGGAGTTCTAGTACCTGCTGAACAAAAGTAGTAAGAATGGGCATCCTTGTCTTATTCCTATCTTAGAGGAAAAGCTTCCTGCTTTTTACCAATGAGTATGATGTTAGCTGTGGGCCTGTCACATATGGCTTTTATTATGTTGAGGAATACTTCTTCTATACTCAGTTTGTTGAGTTTTTATTCATGAAAGGATGTCTGCATCTACTGAAATGATCCTATGATTTTTAGCCTTTCATTGTATTAATGTGATATATCATACTGATTAATTTGCAAATGTTGAATCATCCTTGCATCCCTGGAATAAATCCCATTTGATCATGATGATGTACAATCCTTTTAATGTACCATTGAATTTGGTTTGCTAATATTACATTGAGGATTTTTGCATCTATGTTAATTAGGGATATTGGCTTATAATTTTTTTTTTTTCTTGTAGTGTCCTTGTCTGATTTTGTTCTCAGGTAATGAGGTAAGGCCTTGTAAAATGAGATTGGAAGTGTTACCTCTTCTTCTACTTTCTAGAAGAGTTTGTGAAGGGTTGGTATTAATTCTTCAAATGTTTGGGAGAATTTACCAGGGAAGGCATCTGGTCCTGGACTTTTGTTTATTGGGATGTTTTTGATTACTGATTAAATCTTCTTACCAGTACCTGGTCTGTTCAGATTTTCTATTTTCTCCCTGGTTCAGTCTTGTAAGTTGTATGTTTCTGGGAATTTACCCATTTCTTCTAGGTTTTCCAATTTGTGTATAATTGCTGGTAGTAGTCTCTTATGCTACATTATATTTCTGTGGTATCAACTGTAATGTCTCTTTCATATCTAATTTTTTTTTGAGTCCTATTTTTCTTGATAAGAGTAGGTAAAGTTTTGTCTGTTTTATCATTCCAAAGAACCAGCTCTTAGTTTCACTGATCATTTCTACTATCTTTTAGTCTCTCTTTCATTTATTTCAGCTCTGAACTTCATTATTTCCTTTCTTCTACTAACTTTGGGCTGAGTTTGTTCTTCTTTTTCTAGTTCCTTGATTTGTTAAATCAGATTGTTTCTTTGAGATTCTTCTTTTTTCTCAATGTAGGGGTTTATCACCATAAACTTTCCTCTTAGAACTGCTTTTGCTGTGTCCCACAGGTTTAGTATATTGTATTTCCATTTTCCTTTGTCTCGAGATATTTTTTTCTCTTTAATTTTCTTCTTTGACCTGTTGGTCATTCAATAAGAGATTGTTTCATCTCCACATATTCATGAATTTTCCGGTTTTGTTCTTGTAATCGATTTCTAGTTTCATACCATTATGGTTAAAAAAAATGCTTGATATGATTTCAACCTTCTCAAATTTATTAAGACTTGTTTTGTGGCCTAACATATGATCTATCCTGGAGAATGTCCTATGTGCCCTTGAGAGGAATGTGTATTCTGCTGCTGCTGGATGGATGGATTGTTCTGTAAATGTCTGTTAAGTCCACCTGGTCTAACATATAGTTTCCAAGCTGTACTCCTTGAGGGTCTAATCCTGATGTCTGTTGCACCTGCTAACTCTCATCCATGGGCTTTATCTGTGGAAATCCTTTGCAGCCAGAGTTGAAGATTTGTCCATTTGTGGAGCTCTGCTTTGCTTATCAGAAACTTCAGGAACATTACCAGCCTGTTACCACTTTTTATACAGTTGCTGCTACTTGGTAATTCTTGGGCCAGCAGGAAGTATAAATTCACACCTCAAACCCATTAAGGGTACCGTGGTTATAAAGTCTCAGAGAGACCATTTTTTCTCACTCAGTGCCCAAGTTATCACCCTGTGCTTAAGAGCGGGCTATTTTATAAGTCCCATTTCACTGAGGGCGTCTTTATGTGGGATTCTCAATTCTACCTCTCTTATTTTACACAGCTCCAAGGTCTTACCTTCTACCTCTTCATGGCCATTGAAATCCAAACTCCTTGAGTCTGGAGACTAGCAATACCCCCCCCTCCCATGCCCCCACTGCAGGCCTGCCACAGCATCAATTTATATGCTCACCACTTCGCTTTTCCGCTTTCTCTTCATTTTTGGTCCCTCGTGGGTTTCCTTACTTTCCTTCTTACTCAGCTAGCATTCAAAGGTTTGTTATTATATTTTACCCAGCACTTCCTGGTATTTTCTAGGAGAGGCGTTTTCAGTTTATCTAGTCAACTATTCCGTCAGAAATAGACATCTGCTGTATTTTAATTGTCTGCCTGAGCATCTGTCCACCCCCACTGGGCCTGCAATCTTCTTGAGACAGCATACTCAGTGCTTATAAGCATGGGCTCTGGAGCACAGACTGACTGGGCTCAAAGCCTACCTCCGCCACTTACCAGCTAGATAACATCAGGCAGGTTACCTAACCTCTACGTCTCAGTTTAACCATCTAAAAATAGCAGTAACATTAGCATATACCGTTACGATGATTGAATGAAATAAGAGATGCTAAAATCTTCAAATGAAAGCAAGCACCACGATAAACACTTAATACATATTGCTATTATTGTTAGGACAGTACACAGTAGATAGATGCTTGGCAAATATGTACTGAATTATTTTCAACTTTATATCTTCACTACCTAGCATAGTAATGCAGGCGCATCACAGCATTCAATACAGATTGAATGACTTAATACGGCTAGATGAGTGAATGAATGCATCGATATTTATACCAATTCTCTTTGCTGTCCAAGGGGAAGAGATACCCCTCGCCTGTGTAAGACCAGTCCTTCCAGGTCGGTCCTAGCTCCGACCCTTCTCCACTCTTCACATGCTTTCTCTCCCTTCTCTCATAACTCCACCTTCCCATCCCTCCTTCCCCTCCTTTCTCCTGTGTAAAACATGCACACACCACAAACACACACACACACACACGTGTGCACACTCCTTCTTTGACTGTATGTCTTTTAATTGCATATCCTGGCCTATTCACCAAATTCAGCTTCTGGACCAACTCCTTTCTTGACCTTCTGAGCCTGGGTTAGAGGCTCTTTCCCATGAGCCACTGTTTCCTGCCCGAATTTCCATCCTGATCCTCAGGTATTGCATGGTAATTGTCTGTTTACTAGAGGCTGGGGAATATAGGTCTCCTCTTGACATCCCTAGTATCTAGCACAGAGCCTAGCATGTGGTAGGTGCCCAACAAATGCTGATTAAATAAATGAATGACTAGAAGCCAGTGACAGCACAATATTCACGGTATTTATTATTCCTAGTCCCAAGAGGAAAGAAGGAAGGAAAGGAAAGGAAAGGAAAGGAAAGGAAAGGAAAGGAAAGGAAAGGAAAGGAAAGGAAAGGAAAGGAAAGGAGAGGAAAGGAGAGGAGAGGAGAGGAAAGGAGAGGAGAGGAAAGGAAGGGAGGAGGAAAGGGAGGGAGGGAGGGAGGACAAAACTTCAATCAGCCTTGGGATTATCTACATGAATGAGTCAGTTATAAAAGTTCCTAACCAGATTTATCTTCGTGGCTATCCTGACGAACAGGCCAAGAGAGAAGTGAGGATGGCCAGGGGCTAGGAAAGGGGCAGCATCTCAGTGGAAAGAGCATACATTTTGACACAGTCTGAACTTCTAGTTCAACTATCTGTCCCACCAATATACTAGCTACAGAGCAACTCTACACTTCCAGTCTCTCTCAGCCTCAGTTTCTTCACCTATAAAATGGGTATAATGGTGACAACATTGTCATAGCCTTACTACCGCTCAGGGTTTTATGAGAAACTGTGTGTGTGTGTGTGTGTGTGCATGGGTACTTTATAAATGATGAAGTAAAACCCAAACATTGTTTAATATTGCTTTGCTTTCTGCCCTTTCTCTCCCAGCTCCAAATCAATCCCCACCACATGCTTGCTTTGGCCTGAAATTATCTGCTCCAGAGACAATGTCTCATTGCACAAAATATAAAACTAAGCATAAAATACTAAAACGTCCATGTGAGAAACAATGTGAGAAACACAACTGAAATTCAAAACAAAGTACACCCTGTCAACCCATCTCCGGTGGGACTGGCTAACAGCAGGTCCTTGTTTATAAAGGACAGAGCAAGGTCAGAAAGGACAGAGAGCCTGATAGGGCAATGGGGCTGGGAAAGAGTTCACCACTAACAGAGGAAACGCATCTTCAGAAAGGATGGCTGGAGCCTGAAGCTGCACTTTGGTTGACTTCCCAGTTTTGCTAAGGGTCAGCCCTCATTAACTTTCACTGTGTGGCATAAACAGATGCTGGGAGCTGAGGTCGTTTTATCAAGCCACTGTCATCCGGTCGCTCTGCGCGGCAGAGTTTGGAAAGATTTGTGTGTGTTTGTTTTGCATGCCACGCCTTCGCTATAAAGGAGAATCATTCAACTCCTCCTGCTTCCCCTACTGCACCCAGGGGTGCTGCAAACCTGGTGAGTGTTTCAGTGACTACTTACTGACTAACTGCAGCCACTCCTTAGGGTCTGACAACAGAAGTGCGGGCCCTGTGTTCACGAAGACCCTGCTAACGTGCATGGATTTTGATGTTACTGGGAAATGACAGGGAGATTGCCCAGCCACAATTTTCCAAAATTAATTCTTTTTTTTTTTTTTAAGATTTTATTTATTTATTTGAGAGAGAGAGCATGAGAGGGAGGAGGGTCAGAGGGAGAAGCAGACTCCCTGCTGAGCAGGGAGCCCGATGCGGGACTCGATCCAGGGACTCCAGGATCATGACCTGAGCCGAAGGCAGTCGCTTAACCAACTGAGCCACCCAGGCGCCCCAAAATTAATTCTTTAAATGGCATATTAGTTAAGCTGGGAAGGTGTTGTGGCGGCAGCCAGGCAGGGAGAAGGAAGGGCTGCCCATGAGCTGTTAACCATGGCTTTGTGCACCATGAAGCATGGCCCAGATGCTGCAATGCTCAGTCTCCACCGTGGAGCCACTGGACTTCCTGCAGACCCTCAAAAGGACCCATGAAGGACACTGAGGTTGACTCCCGATCCATTCTACCCCTCCCACCCCGTGTGACAGCAACGTGGTTTGGGGACTGAATCCTGCTCCAGGAATGAGTGCAGATTCATCTCAATCAGAGGTCAGCGTGCTATGTGGCCCATGAACGGAATCTAGCCTGCCACCCATTTTTTGGGGAGGTTTTTTGGATGGCCTGCAAGCTAAGATTTTTGACATTTTAAAATGGTTGGGAAAAACATCAAAAGAAGACGACTATTTCATGACACATGAAAATGATGTAATACAAAAATATTAATATCCATAAAGAAAGTTTTATTGGAACACAAACTAGGCTCACTCACTTATGTCTTGTCTGTGGTTGCTTTTGTGCTACAAAGCACCATATGCAAAGACTGTATGGCCCACAAAGCCTAAAATATTTACTATCTAGCCCTTTACAGAAGAAGTTTGGTGATTCCTGATCTAAGTCAATTGCAGTAATCCCTTACCAGTGTTTTTCTTGTAAGAATCCAGACTGAGCCATTCAGAGCCAGGCATTCCCCAGTGACAATAATTGGTTCAGGGTGGTTAGGTTGCTCCTAGCTGGCCCATTAAAACTTGCAGAGAGAGAACTCTGTCTGGTTCTCACTCTCCTGATAGACTTGAAAAAATTGCTACTGAAAGCCCACAGTATGAGGGGGAGCCGACGTCAGGATAAAGCCAATGCTGAGGCCAGTAGAGTAAAGAGATGCAGAAAAGGCTGAGTCTCTGCCACCTTCACCGAGCCACCAGAGACAGCCAGCAACCAGACGCCCGCCCACCTGTGCCCTTCCTGTTATGAAAGCCGATGCATTTTCTTAACCATTAGGCTGCTTTGGGTTTGGTTTTCTGTTACTTGCGATCAAAAGTAGCTCTCAATTCTGGCCATTGGCCCATACTATTCCCTCTGCCCAGAAAGTTCTCCTCTCCCCATCCCCTGTCCAGCCAGCCCTCCTCATCTTTCAAGTTTCACAATAAATAGCAATGTCTTAGGAAGGCCATCTGCGACATCCCAGACAAGATGACACATGAGCGCCATACACCATCCCCATCCACAGTGCCCTGGACTCACCGTTCTGTAACACATGGGGCATATCTATTATGCAGTATTGTCCTGCCTCCTTGCTAGTCTTCCTGCTCCCTTATAGCCCACGCCATGTTTGTCTTGTTCTCCACTCTATCCCTGTGCCTGGCAGTTAGGTACTCTCTAAATAGCATTCCAACAGGGGCACCTGGGTGGCTCAGTCGGTTGGGCTTCTGACTCTTGATTTCAGCTCAGGTCATGATCTCGGGGTCATGGGATCGAGCCCCATGTCAGACTCCATGCTCAGCATGGAGTCCCTCTCCCCCTGCTCCTCCCCTGCCCTCTAAAATAAATAAAATAAAATACTTCCAATAAAATAAGTAAACAAATAAATTGCATAAAAACAGCATTACCCAGGCTGCATTTTGTGGAATAGCAGTGTCCCATGAGATGTTATTAGGTGAGATACCCAAGACATCCTCACTATTTATGCCTCTGTAGACCAGTTAACATCTGGTGATTATCTTTAGCTACTGCCTTTATCTTCGGCAATGTTTCACTCTGTGTCATATATGGCCTATATATTCAAGAGAGACTCAACTGTTATTAAGTGTTCCAGGTTTGATATTTAAATAATTCCAAGGAACAAAGCTAAGCAGTTGTTTTCACTGCAGGCTTTCTCAGAGACCTCGTGACAGTGCTGGGCATCGCTGAGGCCCTGATTCGGTGCTACTCTGAGAGCGAGTATAACATGCACCAGTTCCCAAACTTCAGTGACAATGGTACCCTTTACTCCAAAGCAAGTCATACTCTACTGGACTCTATAGGTTTAGTGCTGGCTTCTTTTAAAATTTGTGCAATGCTGGCTTAGAGCCTTTGGGATAAGACAATGCAGAGGCAAAGCATTAAGAGGTCCTCAGAAGTCTCCAGCAGCAAGCAGCCAGTTTGCTAAAGCACTCCAGAAACGCAGATGTTAGGCCCAGGGCCCCCTAGGTCCTCAGACTGGGAAAAGCAAGGCAGATAGGTAAAGGTGGGGGCGGAGTGAAGGAGAGGTCTTGTAGCCACATTGTGTCCTATTGCACTGAACCCTGTGCTGCCCCTGCTCCAGGGTGGGGGAAGGGGCACGGATTGTGTTGCACTGAGCGTAAGGGATGTCCAGGCACGTGGATCTGCAGGGGTCACGAGGAGGCCAAGGACAATCCCCGGCAGGCATCTCAGCCCAACCTTCATCCCGGGTGGGGAGCTAAAGCATCCTGAAGCTTAGATTGTTGGTGCTGGAGATGGATTCCTCCAGTGAAGTGGGGGGCCACAGGGAATGCCACTTATTCTGCATGGCTCCCCACTGCTGGTGACAAAACCGGTCTCCACGCTGTCAGTTCCATAAACTGTAAGACATCTGCAAACTCTTCCATTACAGTACTGCCAAGGAGAGCTTGGGTGGAAAAGCCCAAGGCTACAGATTCCATTCTTGCTTTCTGACTGCATCCAGGGCAGGTGGGAGTGGCGAAAGCCTGTCCCCAGAAGTCCGAGAGAAGGACCCCCATGGAATTGGCATGTCCCCCCAACCAATCTCTCCTCCACAGACAAGTGAGACTTGGTAACGGCCCTCTGGTCACCGCAGAGGGAGGAAGACCGATGGCTCTGTGCCCGAGAGGGAAAACCAGTGTTTAAATGTAGCTCTCCTCCTTTCTGGAGCCCGAGTCTTATTTTGGAACCCCCAAAATAAAACAGAGAGGGCTGGGAGACTGAGGTGTCACAGCGGCCGCCTGACCCCAGAGCGCTTCTCCCTTTTATAGCTTTGGAGGTGGACAGATGATGGATAAAGAGAGACTAACAGTTACTGAGGCCTCCCTGGGCCATGCACCATCCTTGGAATTTTCCATGCGTTACAGTTTTGCCTCTTAAACCCCCGTGGGACAGGCAATACTACTACCCACATTCTACAGATAAGGTACCTGAGGCTCAGAGAAGTTAGAGGACTTACCCAAAGACACAGCCAGAAAAAACTAAAGCCAGGCTTTGGCAAGAAGCCCATTCTCCTTCCAGTGGGCAACACCACCTTCCAGAAAACCTCAAGACAGGCATCATGGCCCAATACACAAAACATGCCAGGCCCTGCCTGGTGGCCGTCTCCATTCTGTTGCCCCAGAGGCTGCTTTCAGGGAATCTGTTGGTGTCTCTGCAGGGCTGGTGGCTCCTGACGGCCAACGACGTGCCTCCAGTGGCCTCTTGGGCCCACTCTGGGAGCCCCTCCCCAGCTGAGACAGGAGGCAGCTTCACCTGATGCTGCAGAGACTTACAGGCCATTGAGCTGATGAGCAAGTACACCGGGCTCACTCAAGGGTGGAATTCTGTACCTCCTTCCAGAGCAGGAAAATCAGCTCCATTGAACTGTGTTCTTCAGGCAGGAAATGAGCTGAGCACAGACTGGATGTCTGGCTGCGGATGTCTGGTACGGTGAGAGGCAAAGGTGGAAAGGGAGCTGAGGTATGCAGGCCGCATGAAGCCTGCAGAGAAGGTGCCTGTGGAAGCCTCCCCTGGGTCACAGCGCCAGGGTGTGGTGGGCCCAGACACGCCACTAAACGTGCTTCCTGCCTCTGAAATGATGAAACTGCCCACAAATCTCAGGGTCGGAATCTGCGCCGTGGGCTCACATCAGGCCAGTGAAAAATCTGGAAGACCCATGGGGTTGGATTACTGGGATCCATGGTCATGACTGAGAAGACACAAGAGAGGCCATTTTCCCTGAGAGAAAAGAGGGTGATGGTAATCTTGGTCTAAGGGTTTAAGAACTGGAGGGAAGAAAAATGATTTGGGGTCCAGCATGACTCATGGGTATCACACACGCTTTGAGTCAAACCCCAGAGAACATGCAACGAAGAACAAGCAAAAACAAGAGAGAGGTTTTCTTTCGGATACTGAGCCTAGAAGGCAGCCCTGTTTCCTTCCCTGTGCAGCAGAGGGTGACACATTTTCTCTACATCAGGACACCACAGAGTACTTGAGGGTCAGAGTTAGAGATGCGCCAGGAGCCCCCGGGACCCACAGAGCACCTGATAGCAGGCTGGGGCATGCAGTCTTAGCATTTTGCTGGAGGGTGAGGCCTGATAGATAAAGGAGGCCAACAACACACTACTGTTCCTCAGGCTGGTGTGGCCTGGAGAACCTCTCACACTGCAAGAGACATGACATACATCGGTTCTGGGTAGTGCCTGTGACAAGCTTTCCCATCAGGCCAGGAAGCATCACTCCTGTCTTAGGGAAGGCACCATGTTTACCCTGCTGGTGTCGGATCGGTTCTGGAATCCAGGAGAAAGAACACAGCAACACGATGCTAGAGGAAGAACACTTCCAATACCCTATCCCAACAATTAACTGCTGTCACCTTGGGCAAGTCACTGAACCTTCCCAAGTAACAGCAACACTAACAGTTTACCCATCAGGTCATCATGAAGATCAAGGATAGGAGAATGTCCTGGGCCCCACAAGGAGCAGCAGAAGCATCCAAGCCAAGTTTCCTCCCTGGGTAGGACCAGGTCAACTGCATCTTCTGTTAGCATAGAAATGAAAGCCATCACAGGGATTGAGAGGCCTTCAAAAGCACTTTGTTTTCCTAAATAGTTTTCACTGCTCATTTGCTTAGTAAACCTTTTCTGAATAGCAGCCTTAGCTCTTCCTACCCCAGGGCTCTGCCATCAGGGCTCAGCCCACTGGCTGGATAATGCGTGAGTGTTCTCCTCATATAGACTGTGGACTGCAAAGGCAAACACCACCTTATTCACCCCTCCCTCCTCAGTGCCTAGCACAGGCCTTGACCACCGACAGTCTCCATCACTGTTAGTTGAATGAACAGACTTTGAACCTCTGCCCTAATTCCAAATTACCAGAGTTCAAATTAATGGGGTTTCAATGTAATTAACATGGACATTTTTTTGCAATTCAAATTCAGATATCTTGCTTCAAAGGACACCATCAAGACAGTGAAGAGATAATCCACACAAAAGGAGAAGAGATTTGCAAATCCTATATATGATAAAGACTTGTATCTAGAATATATAAAGGACTCCTACAACTTAATAAAAAGACAAATCATCCAATTAAAAATGGGCAAAAGATCTGAACAGATATTTCTCCAAAGAAGATACACAAATGCCCAATCAGCACATGAAAAGATGTTCAACATTCTTAGCCATTAGGGAAATGCAAATCAAAAACACAGGAAATAGGATGCAGAGAAATCACAGGGGCAGGAATGTAAAAATGGTGTAGCCCCTTTGAAAAACAGTTTGGCAATTCCTCAAAAAGTTAAGCACAGAATTACCAGATAACCCAGAGATTCCCCTCCTAGAAATATACCCAAGAGAAATGAGAGCACATATCCACACGAAAACTTGTATACTTATGTTCAGAACAGCGTTACTCACGACAGCCAAAAAGTGGGAAAAAACTCCAATGTCCGTTAACCAATGAATGCATAAATAACATGTGGCCTAGACACACAATGGAATATTATTCAGCCATAAAAAGGAATGCAGTCCTCACACAAGCTCCAACACGATGAGCCTGGAAATCGTGATGCTACACAAAAGCATCCCGACGGAAAAGGCCACATCCTGTCCGCTACAGTTCATCTGAAATAGCCACAAGGGGTAAATCCACAGAAACAGAAAGTGGATCAGTGGTTTCCAGGGGCTGGAAGGGATGAGGGGGTTGAGGAATGACTGCTAAGAGGTACTGGGTCTCTTTTTTGAGGTGATGAAAACATTCTAGAAGTGATGGTGCTGATAGGTGCATACATCTGTGAACATACCAAAAACCGCTGAAATGTTTACTTTAAATGGTGAGTTGCAGGCTATGTGAATTATAGCTCAGCAAAGCTGCTTAAGATAAAAGACAAAGCCGACACCCAGATTCGGATATCTTCATTTTTCTGATATCTAACTCTTAAGACTCTAACTTTGGAAAATAAGGGTCTGAACTGAATCTTCCTTCTCAAATCCCCTCCAGCATCTAAAACAGGGCTGGATGCTGAATAACTACTCAGTAGGTCTTTGTTGTGTTGAAAGCAATGACTCTTTCAGCCCAAAATGAAACAGGGTATGTGGCCTCTCGTCCAAATTCAGTATTGTCAGGGTAATGATCTCCTGACCTCTAGAGGGAACGTGCTCACCTATTTTACTTTTGTCCAACTGCAACTGGCTGGGATGGTTATGATCTCTATTCTACAGAAGAGGAAATCAAGGGCCATTGAAATTAAATGTCCTGTTTGAGGCAGCTGTTGGTGAATGACACCAGAGTAAATGGCTAGACTCCAGTGTTTTTTTATGGAAGTTTTTTTTTTTTAAGATTTTATATATTTACTTGACAGAGAGAGAGATAGTGAGAGAGGGAACACAAGCAGGGGGAGTGGGAGAGGGAGAAGCAGGCTTCCCGCTGAGCAGGGAGCCTGATGTGAGGCTTGATCCCAGGATGCTGGGATCATGACCTGAGCCGAAGGCAGACTGAGCCACCCAGGCGCCCCTCCAGTATTGATAACCTGTCTACTATTCCCATCCCTAGGCAAAGCTCCCCTAATTTACTCCCTCTGTCCTTCATGGACACACACACACAAACACACACACACACCGCACACATTGCCGTCTGACTGTTCAGCTGCTGGACAGACTTTTCTTTAGGATACTGAGCCTAGAAGGCAGCCCTGTTTCCTTCCCTGTGCAGCAGAGGGAGGAAACAGGGCTGCATCCACCTCAGCTCCCCAGCCTCAGGCCAGAAGCCCTGGAGACCTCTCAGATTCACCTAAACAGGCTGAATGCAGAGCAGGGCTCAGGCGAAACAGTTTTGTTCTGCTCTAGGGAAAGCTAGGCAAAGCTCCAGAGCTTTCCTGTCTTTGCCAAATCACCCATCCTTAGCTCAGCTTCTCCCCTGCCAAGGACGCGGTGAGAGGAACAGTGACAGGTGGAGCACTAGTGAGCACCCCCCCACACCGCCCCGCTGAGCACCCTGCACTCTCAGGATGACTTCCCTGCAGGCTGCAAGATGGGGGGGAGGGGGCAAACCCAGGAGGCGGCACCTCAAGAGCACCTTCCCACCAAGGTCTGCAGCCTCCTGCTTCCTCTGACCCAGGATGCACCACGGAGAGAAGGTGAACCGGCCCAGAAGCAGGCTGGGGGTCCCTGTTCAAGGCCATGCTCTGTGCCTTGGCTGTGCAAACAGTGACAACAGGTGGCCCTTTCTCCTGCTTTCAGGAGCAGAGAGCAGAACAAAGGAGAAGCACCAGTGAAGAGATCTCTGAACTGGGGCGTCAGGAGACTGTGTCCCAGTCCTGGCCCCTCAGCAAAGCTACATGCTCCCCGCCCCGCCCCCCAGCTGCCATAGAAGGAAAAAGACATAGAAGACATAATCGATTTACAAAAGTGGGGTCACTTTAAAAGGAAAAAACAAATTTAAACAGATAACCTTTTAAGAGTCATTTAAAGGCCAGCTTTGTTAGACTATCCCCGGAGTGTGAGAAGAGCCGCTGGGCTCAAGAGCAGAGCAGAGATCTCCACTCCGCACTCTGCTGGGGTTCCTCTGGCCTTCCTCTGGTTTTTAGTATGTTCACAGGTGTATGCACCTATCACCACCATCACTTCTAGAACAGCTCCGAGATGGTGGACTGGCCCCACCCCTGCCGCCAGGTCTCAGCCACTGTGGGAGGGGCTATGCCGAGGATGACGCCCCCCTGCGCGCTCGCACCCTCCGCCGCTCCCCACTCATGACCACAGAAGTCCACCAGGAGAGCTTGCTGCTGCTTTTTCAAGGACCTCCTACTAAAACACAGCAGGATTTTGAGTGTCAAGAAGGAGATTTTAAATCAAACTCTCCTGCTTCCTGGAGGAGTGACCTTGGGCAGATCTTGGCCCATCTGAAGGTCTTTTCCTGGTCTGGCACAGGAAGTTAGAGACCTCGGTGTGAGGTCAGGGCTTGGGGGGCATGCAGCTGCCCTGGGGCGAGGATGCTGTCACCTTGGGGGGAACACTGGGCATCTTGTCAGCACCCACCCCTGCCCCTTGGAGCACGGGTCCTCGAAGGGTGACCTCCCAGCCCCCAGCTGCATGCTGGAAGTACACATCCCTGGGCCCCCGCTCCTGACATGCCACGTCAGTGTCCGGGATGGGACCAGGGGACCTTCATTTCGACAAGCTTCCCCAGGACTATTGTGCTCCTTCAACTTGGAGAAGCGACATTCAGCAGGCACAGAACCCAGCTGGGAAGTCCGGAGGAGGTGGGACAGGAGGGACAGGGCCCATGCAGGAAGACGGGAGAAGCCTGCAGGACGGTGTTCTGCTCTGAGTCCAGGCAGGTGTCCTGTGTCCCTGACCTGCCTGCTTCCTCAAAGCTCCACCTGTCGCTCCCCCAGCGCCGCCCACCCCCCTGCTCCCGTACCCCTCCCCCAAACAGCCTTGTAGTAAGGGATCCTGGGAACTTGAAGGAGAACCCAATAAAGCAATAACTTCCCCCTCAGAGCACAGGCTTTGGGAGTCTGCCTGGCAGCTTCACCAGCCCATTCATTTCATTTATTTTATTTCATAAAGCTACCGGTAGGACTTCCTATGCAAATGACTCCCAGATGAGATGGAAATTGGGTTTCAGAGCCAAGAACCACCAAGGCTTTTTTTCTTTTTTTTTCCCCCCCTTCCTTTTTTTTTTCCTTTTTAATTGTAATAACACTGCACCACCTCCTGCCTGGTCCTCTGCCCTCTGCTCAGCAGCCTCCTTGCCACGTGCTTCCTGCTGGCAGCCACGGGCAGGGCCCTGCTCCCTCCTGCCAGCCTGGGTTCTGTGCTTGCCACGGGAGAGCTGATTAATGGTGCTCAAGTAGGGGGTCTGGCTCGGGGTGGTGGGGGGTCTTGCCAAGGTGAGAATGCACTGCTTCCTCTCCACTGGGGTCCTCATGCAGGAGTCTTCCCCACCCTGCCTCCTCCGGACACAGGCCAGTCAAATCTGACGTGGGCATGTTGCAAGGACACCTCCTTGCTTACCTTGCACGCTGCAGAAGGCTTGACTGCCCAGGTATTTCTTTGAGACCTACAGATCCCGGTTCAAATCCTAGCCCAACCATAAACCAGCCACGGGACTCTGAGCAAATCACTTAATTTCTCGGAACTTCCATGCCCTCATCAGGGATGAGGATGACAATGCCTTCCCCCGATTTGATGAAGATTACAGGGAATAATTTAAAGTACTTGGTACAGAATAGCTAATCAGGAGACTATTATTATACTATTTAAATAAAATGGTACATGGAGTACCTCACTTTGAAGAGCTTGTGCTCTAGACAAGGAGATAGAAGGATGAGAGAGAGGTTTCCAATCTGAAGATCCCTTTTTTTAAAAATTTTTTTTTTTTAAGATTTTATTTATTTATCTGAGAGCGAGAGTGAGAGAATGAGAGATGGAACACAAGAGGGGATAGGGTCAGAGGGAGAAGCAGACTCCCTGCTGAGCAGGGAGCCCGATGTGGGACTCGATCCCGGGACTCCGGGATCATGACCTGAGCCGAAGGCAGTCGCCTAACCAACTGAGCCACCCAGGCGCCCCTGAAGATCCCTTTTGACAACTAAGGAAGGGTCAGCATGTACCAAGACCACAGGTTTCAACAATTGTTTTTCTTCCCTTTTTTTTAAGACTTTATTTATTTATTTAACAGAGAAAGAGCATGCACACGCACACACAAGCAGAGGGAGGGCAGGCAGAGGGAGAGGGAGAAGCAGGCCTCCCGCTGAGCAGGGAGCCCAGTGCGGGACTCGATCCTAGGACCCCGAGATCATGACCAGACGCTTAAACGACTGAGTCACCCAAGCACCCAACAGTTGCCTTTTATTTATTTATTTTTTTCAATTCAATAACATGCTTTTAATGACTGCCATGAGCCACCACGGGAGAAACAAAGAGGCTCCATCTTTGTGCTCAGTAGCTTATCCTTCCTCTTCCCACAGAGTGGAGCAGCTGGCGGGAAGGGGGTGCTGATCTCAGCTCCGCCATAAAGTAGCTGCAATCACTGCAGCTCTCTGCCTCAGTTTTTCCACTTGTAAGATACGGAGGTCACACCAGGACCTCTGAGGCTCTGCCTAGTGCTAACACTTTGGGATGCTCTACCCAAGGCTCTGGCCTCCTTTCCCTCCCCCAGCGCTGCCAAGAACGCACATTAACAAAGGGTTCTCGTGCACACGTCGTACAACAACACAAAACTTGGGGCCTACTGCCAGGTTGATTTCTCTTTCTCATCCATCAGTGAAAAATAATAAAAGTAAATTTTAAACGAATTCTGAAACTTGCCGCCACCCCGCCAGAGCCCATCAGCCTTCCCAGGAGTCATGCCAAGGCTGCCTCGGTGGGACCACCCTTCTGCAGAGCAGTGGTGGGTACTTCCCGTCTTTCGGCCACCTCTCTGGGGTTCTGGGGCTATGCTAACTGCACTTGGCTAAGCCTCCGAATCTCAGCTGAGCAAACCCAGGCCTTTGGAGTCTGACCCCTTTTGGGGAGTTCATCTGCTCTGGTTTGCACCCCCTCAGCTTGCCCGGAAAGCTCTGCAGGTGGCTCTGATCCACACAGCAGCATGGCTTCCCCAAGTGGGGGGGACACTGGTACATCAGCAGGACTGTTTGCTTCTCTGTAGCTCCTTGTCACCTTACGTGAGCTGGGCGAAGAGAGGCCTCCTGGTCCTATTGCAGCCTCCTCCCCCCAGCCATGCCCCCAGCGCCTGGGTCACAGAGCGAGGGGGGGCTCCCTTCTAGCCTGGCACCCCAGCCATCAGTGTCCAGAGGGCAGCTACTCTGTGGAGTTCTGGGGGGGCTCTGCGTCTTCCCCAGCTGTGTCAGATCAGCAGGAGACTGATGGGCAGGGAGAAGAGGAAGTGTTTTACTACCCCAGGGCACAAACAAGTACCAGGAGCCAAGCACACATGTGACTCCTCCTACAAAATCCCAAACCCTTGGAACTCTCATTCCTGCTGCAGTATACCCACCTCAGCCTCAGGCCGATTTCCACTCCTCAGGAGGCAGCAGACGAAGGAGGAGATGGTGGCTTAAAACACTTGAGAACAGCCACTGAGCTAAGGCTAGTGAGTTAGAAATAGGAACCCACAAAATCTTCAGTCCAGGTGATGGGTGGTCGGCAGCACATACAGGGCTGACTGGATTAAAGAGGTCCTCAAGCCCTTTTGCCCTCAAGCCCCCAGCCGTACTCCCAGCACGCACACCAAGGATACAGACAGCTCCAAATTTGGTTAAAGGGCTTTTCCAATTTCCTGAGGAAGACTGGGGTGCTTTGTAAGGGGTACTGGGGAAGAGCAGCAGATTTCTATCATAATCCTAGGCGGATGGAAGGCTGCAGCTTGCCCAGCCTCTCTGGCTCCCAAAGGACCCTGGGTGACTCACTGTCCAGAGGTTTCAATAGAAACTTTATCTTCGGGCGCCTGGGTGGCTCAGATGGTTAAGTGTCTGCCTTCGGCTCAGGTCATGATCCCAGGGTCCTGGGATCGAGTCCCGCATCGGGCTCCCTGCTCCTTGGGAGCCTGCTTCTCTCTCTCTCTCTCTCTGTCTCTCATGAATAAATAAATAAAATCTTTAAAAAAAAAGAAACTTTATCTTCTACATGCAAAATGCTACAGGATATCTAAGGGACACTGAAATTCTCAGATGCACGATATTAATATCATTATCATAACCCTGGGCAGATATTAATGGGAGGCTCAATACTGGGTAGCGAACACGGCCATCTATCTTGTGAAGGGTCTCAAAGAACAATAACCTGATATCAATCCCCCAGCAGCAACTTAAATAATTGTAGGGGGAGAAACAACAAAGTGCCAGAAGAGAGAAGCATGGAACTCCAAAAGAGTCTCCAGATCGGAATCCTTGCCCTAGGTCCACTGTGGGGCAATCCTGGAATGGGGACTCTTGGGAGTGTCAGTTTCCTCTTTCACGAAATAAGTTTGGAACCAGATGACTTCCACTGGTAACCAGTGAGGATGATGCCGAGGAAGTCGGTTTGGAGTCCTATTGTGAATGCTGAGTAGGGGTGAGGTGCAGGGGTGGGCACTGGCCATCAGATGAGAGCCAGGTACAAAGGTCCGAGCCAGGAAAAAACAAGGCATGTTTCATTCATTCATTTCGTCACCCATTCATTCATCATTCTGTCCAGCTATTTATTACTCTCTCATGCGCCAGGTGCTTTCTAGACACTGAGGTCACAGCCACAAGGGCACCAGGGCAGGGGGGATCGGGGAAGTGGAAACAGTGGATTCCAGGGCCAGAGGAGCCCCGGGTGTCCGTCTGCCACACAGCAGCCTGAGACACACACCCTACTCTCCCTTCTCCCTGCAGACACCAGGGCCTGTTTCTATCAAGGAGAGGCTTAAAAGTGATAAATAAAAGTGAGCAGAAAATGAGGTGCAAGAAGAAGACAGAATCAATTATTCCAAGCAAATTAAAAGTGCTCAGCAGGGGTGGAAGAAGATGGAAGGAGGAAGGGGGAGGCTGGGAAGGTGTGCAGTGGACCCAACAGCCAAGTGCTTGAGGAGGGCCACAGAGGGAGGTGGAGGCGGTTCACTTGTCCACAGGCTTCCCAGAGACCACCTTGGGAGACAACTGCAAACACCCCAGCCAGGGTTTGGTAGTGAATGGAGAGGCTGAAGGCTGGTTCTCAGAGCAGAATCACATTCCTGGATGATGCTTCTTAAGAGGATACTGAATTAGCTACATTAATCCACAGAGGCGCCTGGCTTGGAGTAGCAGTTATAAGCTTAATTAAACCATTCCGCTACTGGATCATGGGCTTGGGTTGCGAACAGTCAAGTTCACATGTCATGTTAAGGATTCAGACCTGCATGGCCCTGACTCTGGGTCTTATTTGAAAAGCATACTTGGAGAGGGTGAGCCTTCAGAACTGTGTGTGTGTGTGTGTGTGCGCTCACAAAGAGTTTGTGCCAGGCCCTGTGCCTGTTTCTAGAAACCTTGATAAAACCCCAAATAAATTATCTGACAATAGTGTTTGCCATATTAACCACAATACTAAAAATATTAACAGTAATACTGGGCTGTGCTCACAACAGGTCATTAAGCAGAAGTATAGCAAATTGGGGTACGGAACCAGGAGTCCCAGAAGCCTGGACGCCTCCTCTCGCCCCTTCCACCCCCACCCTGTTCTGAATACCTCTGAAGCCATTTCTAAAGCCTTAGCTATTTGTCGGAAGTTTCTCACAAGCCTCAAACCACCTTAACACTCCTGACTTTACATCTAGGGTAATCCGTTTATGGGGGTTTGGGACTTTTTCCATCACTCCCTGGCTTCCTTCCAGACATCTTCACCATCCCTAACACTGACTGGGTTTGTCACAAACCCTCAGAGGGGAGGGGACTGTGGCACGTTGAGACAGGCCGGGGATGCACAGGTCTCGCTCAGAACTGAGGTTGTCCAGTGCCTGTTAGGACGTGCTGTTAATCAGCTTCCAGCTAATGTGAGCTAACGACCAGCAGATTAATAGGAAATGCTGAGCAAGAGCCTTCTGCTCGCCCACTAATTGCTTGTTTATGTAACTGATGATCATGGTACTCATTAGGGGCTGTTAGCACATCAAGGCAGTGTCTGCTGGTACTGGGAAAGGCCTGAGTTGGTGGGCCTTAATTGGTTGTTAGGAGTTGGGCGATGGCATACACAGACTTTACTTCAGGGGTGCTCTCCCTCACAGAGCTCCCCGTACTGAGAGCTTGCTCTATTCTAGGCATTTTACCTCATTTAATTCTCATAGCAAGCCTGCCAGGAAGGTATTATTACCCCTGTTTTAGAAATGTGGGAACCCTGGCTCAGAGAGGTTAAGTGATTTACATAAGGTCACACAGCTTACTAGTGGTGGAGCAGGAATCCCCACTCCACAGTCTTAACCAGTCTGTTGAGCTGTCCCCCTCCTCCAACACCTGCCTTCACACACAGTGTCTTCATTAATTCAAGAGTAGTCTGTGCTTGAAATTCTACTGAGTGATATGCTAAGAGAAGGTGAGAAAGCCTGAGCTCTCGGCCTCTCTTCTGAGGAATCTGGGATTCCTGATGATGACAGAGAGACCTTTTCATCGGTTGCTTGCAACTCCTGAATATTTCTTGATTTCTCCACAGTGTGGCTGAATACAAATGGAAGCTTTATTCTACCATTTGCCTATGTGCAAGCTGTGGCCCATCTGCTATCTGGGACAGCTCCTTGGCTCCTAAGGTGTTTTCTATGCCAGGGCTCCGTGTTCTGAGTTCTTGGTCTCTGAGGACACAGGGCCCTCCTCTCTTGGCCAGGATAGAAGAGGCGTTTGGAGGAAGAAGCAGTTAGCTCTTCTCATCTTGCTCCCATGACCTATGTATCTACCTACCTACCTGTCCGACCTAACTGTTCTACCTATCTTACTACTTATCTACCTTTTCTTCCTACCCACCTACCTACCTGTCCTACCTACTTACCTGTCTAACCCACACTCTATCTAAAAACCAGCAGAGCACCTCTGCTTAGGTGTACCAAACCAGATGGGTGTTCTCTGGCAAAAGATGCTACTGATCGCCACGAGTTTGAGCCTCTTAAACAACCATGTTTCCTTCAAGTTTTCAGAAGGGGAAATTCTGGCTTAGAGAGGTTTGGTAACTTCCCCAAGGTCAAAGAGCAAAGAAGAGAAAACACACACTTGTTCTTGAGGTCCTAGGACACTGAACACTGCGGTGGAGGCTGGGGGGACGTGGGGGAGGACTGGTCAGCTTTAAATCAACCTCAGATCCATCATCAATAAAGACATGGGCATTTCAGTAGTGCTTTCTATTTTACAAAGCAATATTACAAGAATTATAATATTTAACCCACAGCAGAGCTCTGTGAGCTGTGTGTGATGGTACCCGCCTCACCCCAGGAAGAGATTAAAAACCACATCCAAGTCCTGAGCTCATGAGCAGCCCCGTTGGAATCCCAGTGCTGGTGTTGGACGGCAAGTCCTGAGTGCCTCATTCATGCTTAGTGCTCAGTGGTGGGTGTTACTGTCACTAACTGAAATAGCAAAGGGAGTTACCATCACCCCCCAGATCCCTTCCAGGTCACACCACTGACAGCATCCAGTGGGGATGGGGCTCGACATCCTGTATTCCAAACCCAGCTCCATCTCCTTTCTCAGCCTTTGTCCTGGCCCCTAAATAAGCAAAAGCAACAATTTCCAGAAAGATCTTTCACAATTTTGCCCACCTGGTGGACATCCTGAGAATCCATCTGACATATAGGACAGAGGTTGTCGGATCTCATTTTTCAAGGTCAATAATGCTCTAGTTGATTTTGATGTAAAACATTCATACCCTCTAACATTCCAAATCTTTCACTTCGAAGAATTACTCTTCAGAAAAATCTCCTGCAAATGTACAGAGACTCATGTACGGGGATGGAGACAACCCACATGTCCATCAAAAGGGGAAACTGTTACTTAAACAATAGAATATTCATATAAAGGAAGAACATGCAGCTTTTTAAAAAAAGTAGGTACATTTACATAAACTGACATAGAAAGCGGTTCACAGTACAGTGAAAAAGGCCAACTGCAATCTAAGATGTATAGGATGATACCCCGTCTGTTTTGGAAAGGAGAAAAGTGTATAGATTTAGTATGAATAGAAAAAGATCCAGAAGAATGTTCCCACATGGTGGTTAAGCTGGCAGGTGAGAGAAGGGGAAACACAGGGGCTGGGAGTAAACTTTCCGGAAGATGTCCAAGAGGGTCTGGCAGGAAATGCTCCTGTCTCTACTGTTGCCCTCCAGCTGGGATGGGGATGGAAGCTCCAGGCTTCTCCCCAGCTGTCCTCTTTGGACATCAGTAAAGATGCTCTGGGCAAGGTCATTCCTATTTACATCCTTACCCAACTCTCTCAGCCCCCAAGTCCCCTCTGATTCAGAATGAAATCAAATCATAAAACTGAAACGTAAATTTATTTACCACCACAGTAGGATCAGGCCATTTTTTCCCCTATCAATTTGCTAGCCCAGAAATTGCCTTTTAAATGGATAATGATGATTGTGAGGGTCCAGTTATGACCTTGAAACCTCACATTTTGATCTATCCAATGCTCTTCTCTTATATAAATAACAGTTATTACTGCAAAGTGATTTTTTCACTTGCACTTCCAAAGTGTTCCTGCAGGAAACAGCAAGAAAATGGATTCCATTAATACTCACTTAGAACTGCGGCTTTTTCCAGCACTACCTTCTCCATACATCTCCTCCTGAGTCTTTCTCACAAACGTTTTTCCTTCCACCCTGCACCGCCCCACTCCCTCCACGGATCTCTGCTCCTGATGCCTCTCCATCTCCTCTCCCCAGGAAAAGAGGGCTGCATGCCCTGGGTGAGCAGCCAGCAGCTGGCATGACACTGCCCCCAGAGCCAACGGTGGCTAACATTATTATTGTCATTGTTTGCAGCCCGACTCCCTCCACCAGCCCGAGAACAGGCCTTTCAGCAATTTTTTTTTCCTGCCTCCTTAGTGCTAATTAAATCCCCAAAGTAAACTGCATCAACAACAAAAAGCAAAACTGATTGACGTGAGTCGGGGACCATGGTATCCTGGGTCCTGCTGTGCCCCACGTCCAGGCCCAGGGGAAAGGAGGAGGCTTGAGCCCCCAGCTTCCCGAACATTCTTCCCAAGTCTGCACAGAGTCTGATGGGAGCCTGGCTTTAGCAGACACCCAACAGCTTCCTTCAGGCTCCCTCCAGCACCTCACCCCCCCCACCCCCCGGAAATCACGTAGGGTGTTGTTATTACGAAGTATTTACAAAGACTCTGCCACTGCATGGGAGAGACCAGGGTGCTGGAAGAATCGTACTCCAACAGCTGCTGTCACCGCAGTCCTTCTGCAGAGCACCTAAAGGGACTACGTCGGTCACGCCCTGCCCCAAGCCGAGATCCTGGCTTCCCTCCGCACAACGCCGGGCCAGCTGTTACGGCAAAGAGGCCGGTTCACACGCTGAAGCGCTTCCATCTAAACTACATGGATTGTTCCTTACTTTAAAGGTAGTCAAAGGCAGATAAGGTTGCTCCCATTTTATACATGGGACAATTGAGGCTCAAGGAGATTAGCTAACTTGTTCAAGGTCACAAAGCTAGTTGGTCGAAAAATATAAATAAAAAAACACTTATGAGACTTTGTCCACGCTAAACCTAACGCTGCGTCCTTAGACGCATCAGCTCTGCAACGACTCC
Organism: Mirounga leonina; assembly: GCF_011800145.1. Classification (NCBI taxonomy): domain Eukaryota; kingdom Metazoa; phylum Chordata; class Mammalia; order Carnivora; family Phocidae; genus Mirounga; species Mirounga leonina. The sequence continues at coordinate 16,367,591 of NW_023270387.1, read as the reverse complement.
CCAGCAAGTCATCGACAGGAGGACTGGAGCCCATGCCCTCCTTAGGCTAACTCCGAGATCCCATTACACCCAACCTTCCCTCCGTTCCTGGACAAGATCCCCTTCCCCAGATTCCCAGATCAGGCACGTGCCTCTACGTCTCTACGACTACAACTACTTTGGGCCATTGTCTGTCTCCGGGTCTGTCCTCTCAGCCCGACAACTCCTTCAGGGCAGAGACCACATCTTACTCCTCTCTCAAGCCCCAGCATCCACCACCAGGCTCAGTGGGGCTCAACAGGTTCTGGTTGTTTGAATGAATGAATGAATGAATGAATGAATGAATGAAGAGCAAGGCGATGACTGCTGATGTGTGTGTCTGTGTATGTGCATGCGTGAGCACATGCCTGTGTATTGATGCCCAGGAGAACAGAGGCATTTTACATCTGACCTGGAAGGTTAAGGTCCCGTCTGTGGCATTCATTCACTAGAACAGAAAGCCACCAGAGGAGGGAAGTCTGTATGCTCGTTCTTTGAGGAAAGGCAGAATTACACAGTTGTTAAGAGTACACTGCCTATTCTTCCACCTTCTAGCTCTGAAACCTGGGGCCAGTTTCTTAACGTCTCCAGTCTCCCAATTCCTCAATTATACAACAGGGGATGCTGTGAATGGTAACTGAGTTAAGGCATGCAGAGGCTCAGAATGACACCTGGCCTCTGCTAAATGCTCAATGCTAGCAATTACCCCAGGGAAGGGGAGAGCATCTCAAGGATGAGAGGGAGCCTTAGGAATCCCTCTGAGGGACTGATGCTGGAGCACATCACTTAGACACAACCCGCAGTTCTCTGAGGTCCCGCCTCCCTCCAATGGCTAGGTCCCCGGCCCAGCTAGAAGACCCAGAAATATAGGGTGGGTAGGGTCAGGCCCTCAATGCAGTCTCAGCTCTCGGGTTCATATAAAACCAAGGGAAGACGCCGTCTCCATGAAAAGGGGAGGGTGCACAGGAGGTGTGGAAGAGCCACAGGAGATGGCCCCAAATCAGAGCATTTGCAAAGCCCATGGCCAGGAGAAGGGGGAGGGAGGCCACCGCACTTGACAGATGCACTAAGCGAGGCACTCACAAGAAGGGGGATTGACTGATGGGCAGGAGGGGAAACGTCACTGTCTTCCCACCCCTCACTAGTCACTCTGCTCCATGGGAACACAATGGCAGGGACCATCCCTTCTAGACCAACCTTGGGAAGCCCAGATCTCAGACAGATATCAAAGATAGCTACCCAGGTCACCGGGCCATGGCAGACTGCTTCCTGGGCAGTTCCCCTACCCTCTGCCCACTGGGCCTCTCCGTGGGTGGGGTGCATGGTGGATCATGATGCTCAGAGTCCCTGCTGGGACAGGGCCATGGGGCAGCTGTGAATGATGTGGGGTGGGCAGCTTCCTGAGAGGATGCCCTAGTCCTTACCCTTACTCTAGCTGGAGGCTCTGCCCTTCATGTGGAGGTGGAGAGCCAGGGGCTGAGAGCTACTGCCCTGAGAAACCAGCTGTGATTGTCCTCAGTCCCCTTGATCTTCAGATCAAAAGCAGCTGCATGGGCAGCATAGGACTGTCCCAGTGGCCTAACTACAACCCATTGCTATGTGCAGGTATAACAGATTGTAGATTCTAGAGTCCCGCCAGGCTCAGGCATTTTATTAAAATTCCCGGAGGCTGAGAGTAGGCTCAGAAAGGGGGGCAGGGATAGCAAGCTAGATCTATGTGATGCTAGACATCTGGTTGGATCTGCACAACTCAGCCAATGGTCCATGTAGTCCAGATCCCAAGCTGTTCAATGTCATGCAAACCAGCCATCTGCATTTACCAAACGCAGACTCTGGCCACGAGATGGGCTGTCCTGGGGGACAAGGAGGAGCACGTGTGAGGTCTGTGCTGGCTGGAGCCCAGTCCTATGACATGGGTAATGGGTTTAGCAGGTGTATGATCCTGTTAGTGTGATTCTGTTTATAGCCACAAAAGTCACCCTTTAGCCCAGGCTTGCCCTTTAGATATTAGGCAGGCGTGGATTGGGCCAGTTCCATGTGAATTCACCACAAATACTGGATGACAACTTCGTATGTATAACCAAGCTGAGCATTGCCACCTGAGAAAGGGTATTTATCTTCAAAGCAATGTAGAATTCTGGCTCCAAAGTATGTATATGAGATAGCTAAACGTTTTGTCTCAGAGAAAAACAGAATGCGAGAGAGAACTCTAGAAGTCATAGAGAAGGATTTCTCCCCTATGGGCCTCAGTTTTCTGATTTACAAAATCATCCTTGGGCTCCCTTGCACCTCACAACTCCCTGGGCAGTGGGCAGGCTGGTTGAGCAGCCCTGCAGCCCTGTGCATGCTCTGCTATGTGGAGCAGGGCTGGGGGCAAGCCCAGGCTCAGACTCACAGAAGTGTCCAGACAGAACCCATGGAGAACTCCAGGGGCCAGATCAGCTAAACTGGCCCCACTGTGTGGCAAGCTCTGTCCCCTTTCAGGACAGCAACCCATTTCGCTCCTACAGCAATTCTATGAGGTGGGCACTGTGGCCATCTCCATATGGATGAGGAATCCCAAGTCTGGCTTTCCATCGCGATACCCATTGCAAGGTATGTGGCTACAGGATGGACGGATTCGCAGCCTCAGTAACCGAACTGGGCAGTGGAAGCTTGGGGGACAGGTATGGATCAAGGGCTATAATGCTCCTTTTAAAATTGCCAGACCGCTCTGAAGAAGGCATCTAGACCTGCTGTTCAAGTTTCTCTGCTCCAACTTTTTGGCTCTGATCTTTCCATGAACAAAGGGCTACTCTGCTTCTCTATTTGGACAAGTCAGAGCTGACTCCCCACTGGCTCGTCTCCAACACCACCCCCCACCCCCACGCCTGCCTTGTCATCAGGCGCCAGACCCTCCTGTCTCATCGAGATGAGAAAGGGCCACTGCTGAGCTTTGGAAGGAAGGCATGAACAAGACACTGGGAGGGAGAACTGGCCCTCTCAGCTTTGCTAGAGCAGGTGGGGAGAGAGATCAGAAATCCTGGCTGATGGCTCCTTGATCTGAGTAGCATCCTCTCAACAGTCGGCTGTTGTTGCCCACAAGCAGGGTACCTCCTGCCCTTCAGGCCCTGCTTGCCCAGCACAGAAAACACCAGCTGGCCCCCTTGCTGCAGGTCTCAGCCTCTTGCACTGGTGGAGCAGGGGTGGGACGGTGCAGGGTGTGGGGTGGAGGGTGATAGATGTTGGCAGAAGAACGTGCCATGTAGCTCATCTTCGGAGGAGAATGTCCATGTCATGGAGCTGGGTCAGATGCCCTTCCTGCGTGTGCCTAAGGTAGTTTAGGGCTTTGCTGACTCATCCCTCCCCCCCATACATATCATGTAACATGCCCTCAAAAGTGTAGTCTTTATAGTCTCCAACTCACATTCATTCTCACCTCAACCCACCCTGTTGGGCTTCATCTCCTCCACTCCAAGGCAGTGCTGGCTAAAGTCACCAATCACCTACATCCACTGAAGCACGTGGGTAATCTATCCTCCCTCTGTTTAGTCTCTCAGAAGCATCCACCAGCGAAATACCTTCTTCCCGAAGCTTCCCTGATAGCTCGCTCACCTGATTTTTCCTAGCTGTGGTTTTGCTTTCTTGTCTCAGTGACTGTTTCTTCTCTATCTCTCCTTCATGCCAGACTTCCAAATGTTGGGGTGCCGCCAAGATTCAGTCCTGGTTGTCTTCCCTGTCTACACTCTCAGTTGACCTCACCATTCCCATGGCTTTAAAATCCACTTACAGATTCATGACTTAAAAATATTGTTCTACCTGTTTATTGTAAAAGATAAATACAGAAAACCACACAAAACAAGTAAATAGCTTAGTGAGTTATTATAAGGTGAACGTCCTCATAATAACTACACAGGTTACAATATAGAACCTTATTGGCCACCCAGAAGGCCCGCTGGTCCCCGACCCAAGCAGAGCCCCAACCTCCCCTCCACACATAACCACTTTCTTGACCTTTGTAGTAATTTCTTGTGTTCTTTTTTTTTCTTTCATGCCTTTATCATCCAAGCGGATTCCTTGCCCAGTTTTTGAAACTTTTAATTATCTTAAATTTACAGATTTCTCCTTCATCTCTTTCTCTTCCTGACAATTTATCCAGTTCACTCGCCCTGTGGGGATTCCCACAGCCTCGAGTCCGTGGCCTGCAGGGTCCTGGAGCAGTTAGCCTGCAACTCTGTCCCTTTATTCTCATGAACTGGCAGCTGGATCCAGAGGCCCGAACAAGCTCAAGTCCAAACCTTTAGCCAAGTCTCTAAGTGAAGCTTTGCTCTTTCATCAGGAGGCACACAATGTCCGCCTTTTATTCCTTTTCTGTATTAGCAACTATTGCTGTTCAATATGTGAGGGTTGAAAGGGTTATATTATATGATGCAATGTCAACAATGTCTAGACCTAGATCCATTAATTCATTTAGTTTTCATAGATCAACCTGGATAATTTTCTACAGAGATGCCACCCTTTATCTATTATTTAGTTACCCAGGGGCACAGTTCATATAGGAAGGATAGGATACATGTGCATTTCCTTTTATTCACCTGGTTTTCAAGACAATAAATTAGTTCCCTGTCATCCTCTGATGATGACCAATTAGGTAAGTTTTAAAATGTCATTATGAGGGGGCGCCTGTCTGGCTCAGTTGGCTAAGTGTCCGACTCTCAATTTCGGCTCCGGTCATGATCTTGGGGTCATGAGATTAAGCTTTGCGTGGGGCTCCACACTCAGTGGGGAGTCTGCTTGAGATTCTCTCTCCCTCTGCCCCTTCCCCTGCTCATGCTTGTTCTCTCTCTCTCTCTCAAATAAATAAATAATAAATCTTTAAAAAGAATAAGGAGAAGAGCATGCAATTCTTGATCTCAGGGTTGCAGATTCAAGCCCCACGTTGTGTGTAGAGATTACTAAAAAAAAAAAAAAAAAAAAAAAAAACCCCAAAAAATACAAAAAAAAAAAAACAACTTAAAAATGTCCTTATTAACTCATGGATATACACATATTAAACCCATCCTTAAACATGGGTTTTAATTCATTGCAATTATTATCTTTATTAGAGTTCAAATTTTCATTTCTGGCCAGCAGGAGTCCCTTTATGTTGGCCTGACATGACCTGTTCCAGGCTTATTTCGTACATTTCCTGCCTAGAAATGGGATCAGACATTTCTCCAAGAAGCCCTGGTTTTTCATTGGGAAATGGTACAGCAAAACCATAATCTGGTTGCATCTCTTGGTCATACTCTCTATGCCTTTTTCAGTGGACAGAGCTAGGGGGCAAAATAGACAAATAGAGATAGAAATGTCATATATGTTATATATGACATATAATGTATATAAAACACATACACAAAATTTATAAAATAAAAAAAATCCAATTCAGGTCTACAGTGTTTTTACTTTGCCCCTGCTCTACCATGTCTGTATTTCCACTCTTTTTGCACTGAGAATTTTGGCTCTCAAGGTTGGAGCAGAGAACTAAGTATGATTGCCTTAGAATAACCCATAATTATTCATTTGCTTTACCCCACACCACACATACAACAGTCTTAGAAAAACAGTAGCCACAGGAACACCACAACGGGTGTTATGAAAGTTTTAGAATGTTTTTGCAAATGCTATCTCTATTTCTGCTTTTCTTAATATACTGTGTCTTACTGTCAGATCATGTTGACATTGCATCATATAATATAACCCTTTCAACCCTCACATAGTTCTGGCGCTATAAGGACCTGCATGTTTAATGCTCACCCCTCCGGGCTCATGTCAATGTGTGTCTGGTCATTTGGTGTCTAAACTCATTCTCTAGCAGGTTCCCAAGGAAGAACTCATGGGAACAAAATTCTCTGAGTTTGTACATGCTATTTTGATGAAAGCTTGTGCTCTTAATACTTGAAGGTCAATTTTGCTGAGTATAAAGTCCTTGCCTCTCATATTTACTTTGTCTGGAGTACCTTGAAAATGTCACTCCATTTTCTTCTGTCATGAGACGGGGTTGCAGAAAGTCTGATGATAGTATCATTTTCTTCCCCTTATCAGCCACTTGCTCTTCTGCTTAGATGCCCAAAGGATTTTTTTCTTTTTCTTTAAGGCTCAGTAATTGTACTAGAATGTCTTGGTTCTTCTGGGTCAGCATTCTCAAGCATAGTATGCTCTCTCAACATGCCACTTTAAATATATTTTTTTATTTTCAGATTTTTTTCTGAGTTATAATTTTTAGGATTTGCTTCATGATCTTACATTAATTTTCGTTTTTTGTTTTTTCCTTCAGGGATACCTATTATCCATGTATTGAATCTTCTTTGCCTTCTTCCATATTTGTCACTTCCTCTCAAATCATGCTTATTGCTTACTCAATTTCTTTTTGGTTTTAAATTTTTCCTTCCTTTATGCCTTCTACTTCTTATAAGACGTTACTGACAATGTTTATTTGCTGTCGTGTTCCTTGTCATTAGCCTTCATTTATAAAATGATGGTTTTGTCTTTTATTTCTAATTATCTCTTAAATTTGATCACTAAATTGCTAAGCTTTTCTAATCCCCATTTTGTGTTCTGTTTCACTTCTTGTGTTGTTGTTAAATGCCTTTTAGCTCACTGGGCAAACAGCATGATAGAGGGTGGGTTTGTTTTTTTTTTTTTTTCTTGTTTTGGAGCGTGTCTTCCTGCTTGGACACCCCTGCTTTCACTGCCTACAAGGGATGTTACTTTCCTCATTCTCTCTTATAGTAACTTTTATGGGGTTTGGATATAATCATTTCATTTTTGTGTGAAAGGAGTTTTCGTGAACTTTGGTTTTTGGTTTTTGGGTTTTTTTTTTTCATGAGTAAGGGGAGGGATAGACAGAAAGGGAGAGGGAGAATCCCAAGCGGACTCCCTGCTGAGCACAGAGCCCGACCTGGGGCTCAATCTCAGGACCCTAAGATCATGACCCGAGTCGAAATCAAGAGTCGGACGCTTCACTGACTGAGCCACCCAGGTGCCCTGAGTTTTCCTGAACTTTTAGAAAGTGGCTTTATGCCAGTGCCCTTTCTAACTCCACAGAGTTCCCTCTTCTACTGTGTATGTAATAGTAAAAATATAGTGGCTTGCTTTCTGAGATTTCTTGGTCCTCTTCCCTTCCTCATCTCTTACCTGTTGGGTTTTGATTCCAATCCCTGCAGTTTCTCTCCAGTGGGGATCCCAGCAGGAAGCCCCGGCAGGTACTGTTTGAGAATATGCACCTGTTGGGCTGGTCCACCTGTTGGGCTCCCTGCACTCACCTGCTACTGCAGGGAGCAGAACCAGGGTAGCCCCCCAATTTCAGCTGCTCCTCTCAAAGTGTCCCACCATCATCTTCACTGAATACCGGTTGCTCCTTGGACGTTCTCTTGATCTCCGATCCATCTCTCCTCTATTCTCCCCGTTTATCATGTATGGACATCAATAACAGACAAGTCCTGTACTTGTTAACGGGCCCTCCCCAGCTTGTTGTAACTTGGAGTTTCTGGGGATACCCTATCACCCAGTTTTATTATCAGTGTTGCCTAGGGCATTTCAGTTTTGCTATGCCATTGTTCTGTCGGCTTTATGTGCGGATTTGGGATGATCCAATCCCCAAACTCCGCTGCCACTAGCTTACCAAAATCTCTCCTGCTAACTTCCAAATTTTACCTCCAGACCACATCTCGCACCCTGACCTTGTATATCCGGACTATTAATGGCTATGTCCACACGGATGCTCCACCAGGTTGCCTCAAATTTAACTCGGCCAGAAGAAGCCCATTTCCCTCCTCAAATCTACCATCTCTCTCCATCTTGCCCTTCTCAATAAATGGCACCACTTCCCTCCCAGTTGCTCAGGCCAAAAACCTAGGAGAGAAGTCTCTTACCCTCACAATCCCAAAATTAATCATATCCGTAGGCCCTGGCCATTCTCCCTAGAGAACACATCCCTAATCCAATGACTAGTTCCCACTTCCATGCTCTCACCTGGTCTAGGCCTCCTCTTCTGGACTTCTGCACGAGCTTCCTGGTCTCTCTGCCTCCCCTCTCCCTTCAGGTCTTTCTAAAGCATAACTCAGATGATTTCATTCCCATGTTTAACACAACCCAAAGGTTTGCCACCACCAGCAACCAAATTCCAACACCTAACCGTGGCCTGTGAGACCCTGCGTAATTTGGAACATCATGTCTCCCTTGACTCCACTTCCCTCCACTTTCTCTCTATTCTCTATGTTCCAGGCACCTGGCTCTTCTCTTTTTTTTGTCCCCAAAACATTCCCATGTGTTTCTCATCCCAGGGCCATTACCCCTGCTGTTCCCTGCGGTTGCAATGCTCTTCCCAACACCTTTGCAATGCTGCCTCTTTCTCACCATATAGGTCTGAACTCAGGCCTTTCTTTATAGCCTACGCAAAACTGTTAACTATTTTATCTTATTCTCAGCACTCACAGCACCTGCACCGATCTCTTTCATTTATTTGTATATCTAAATATTGTCAGTATGCATACCTTCCCACCACCACCCCCACCAAGAGAATTCTCCTTGTGGTCAGTGATACTAATAGGTGCTCAATCAGTATTTATCAGTGAATTGTTTTCCCAAATACCTCCGGATATGGCCAAGGGAACCAAGCCCTGTGCCCCAGCAAACTCTGGAACATGAACTTTCTCCTAAAATTGCCAGCTGCCAATCTAAATCTTTCACTCAGGACACGGCCCTGTCTAGGCTTTGGATAAAGCGTCTGGACCACCTAATTCACGTAAAAAATAGTAGTCACGAACTCTATTAGAACCAACACTTCCTTTCTATAACCAATATTTTATAACACACCTTTTCTATTCTGAAATGAAATCCATATATAACAAATATGCCTCATGGTTTTTGGGAAATCCATATAATTTTCTAATTATAATACAAGGAAATAATTTAAAAAGTATTCTGTAATAAGTATTTTATTATGTAATACTTGACTATAACTAAACTAAAAGACACAATGAAGCAGTCAGATGTTTGCACCTTATTTGAATCACAGTGAGCACAGCAACTATAAAGACAGACAAATATGGGAATGTTGTGTTAGCAACTCAAATGCCATATGCTGAGTTGGCCAGACAGATGAAGAGTGGTGTGATTTTCCAAAACGCTAAACACCTTTTGGTAAAGTTCAGAACAAAACAAAGTTACTTAGTAGTTGCATTAATAGAACATTCAGTGCACACTCGGTTTTTCCAAAATACAACCTACTTAGTTTCTAGGTTCAGGTATTTAGAAGTCAGTAAGTTTATCACTTACATACACGTCCAGTAGAATACCTAAATGTCTTGCAGGAAGCGGGATGCGTCTTCATCGTGTTGGACCCTTCCCGAATCTTGAAGAGCTCTGGCCCATCAAATGGCAGGAGTGCCCCCTCCTCAATTATTGTGAAACCACAAGTGACCCGACACCCTGACAAAATACCTGCTCTGTTTGTATTACCATAAAATAGCAGCCTGGCTCATGGTCGCCCAAAAGTGGCAATCACCCAGCTGTCCTTGAACTGGTGAATGGATAGAAAGACACAGAGTGACCCATCCACACAAAGGACTACTCCTGGGCATTGAAAAGGAATACACTTGTATTGCAGGCAACAACACAATTGACTCTCAAATGCATTATGCTAAGCAAAGAACAGCTAGACTGAAAGGCTATAATACTGTATGTCTTAGAATTCCAGGGACTACGTGGCTTATAAGCAACAGAAATTTGTTTCTCATGGTTCTGGAGGCGGGGAAGTCCAAGAGCAAGGCACCGGCAGATTCAGTTTCTGGTGCAAGAGCTCGCTTCCTGGTTCAGACGGTCATCTTCTCTAACATGGTGGAAAGGGGGGAGGGAGCTCTCTGGGGTCTCTGTTACAAGGACGCTAATCCCATTCATGGGGGCTCCAGCCTCAGGACCTAACCACCTCCCAGGCTATAGCACTGCATGATTCCACTTCTATGATCTTCTGGAAAAGGCAAAACTCTGGGGCCAGAAAACAGATCTGTGGCTGCCAGAAGCTGGGGGCAGGGAGAAGGGCAGACAACGAAATGATACAAGGGAATTTCCAGGGGGTGATGCCGCTGTTCTAGATCTTAACTGCAGTGGGGGTTACGTGCTTGTGTGCCTTTGTCCAAAATGAACAGAATTGTATGCTCTAAGAAGTGAATTTTACTGTATGTAATTATACCTCCAATTTTTTAAGTGTTCAAAAAAAATCGGTAGCACCCCCACTGAGAACCACTGGTACAGAGCTTCCTAGCTTCAAAGCATTTCCACATGTCCTGCCCACTGTGAGGGAGCCTGAGCAAGACTCACTGACCCAGTTCTGGAAATAAGCAGGATAGCTACATGCAAAACCGTATGGGACTTCATGTGGGAAAACCAGCACTTCGGTTGACGATCTGGTTCCAAAGCCCAAAACTGACCCCCTTGGGCAAGTACATTTCTCCTCTGAACCTCAGCTTCTGAACTGCTGGTCCTGACCTTCTCTGAGTCACCAGTTTGCCCTGTTAAAGGCTGGTTCATGGTAGGCTTCGGAGTTCTGATCGTTACCCATTGCCCTCTCTGTGCTAATAATGAGGAGAGGTCTCACAGGCCAGGCACAAGGGAGACCCATCAGCTGTCCCCTCCTGCTGAGGGTCACACAAAGGACAGGAGGTGGGCACAGAGCCCAGCAGTGGATGGAAATCGCTGATACTGGGCACGGAGGGAAGTGTTTCCTGCAGTGGGAAGTCCAGAAGATGGCACGTCTGGGCAAGGCAACTCAGTGACAAAATCAGAAGTCAAGGTCATTCTTGCTGCAAACTGTCCTGACCTTGACAAGGTCCTCTTTCTAATGACCAGCAGCCCAGGGATTCCCAGGGGCTACTTTTTCCCTTCTCTGCCCCATTTACAGTACATGTAAGGTTCAGTCTTTCCTTAAGGCTGCCTGACTAACTACCTTGTAAGAGGTAAAGGAAGACGCTTCACATCACAGACTTCCAGAGGGCCTTCCCAGGCTGGGGGTTGAGCTCCAGCCTCCAAGTGAACCCTCTAGTGTACCTCCAAGAAGACCCTGGAACCTTAGCCACGCCACCCAAACAGGAGGCAAGGTCAGTTATGGGAACTCGAAATACAGGCTCCAACCCCCAGGATTTCCTTTCTCCCTCTTCAGCTCACTGCAGCCTTTGGAATTTGAGCCCTTCAAAATCTTTTGTTTATGGTTCTGCTCCTGAAGCTCCATTTACTGATGAGCAATGGCTGGTGAATAAAGCCCTGTTAGTTACTGCCTCCTTTACACTTCCTTAAGGAAAACATAATTACCAAGTAAATCTCATTTGGGTTCACTCAATGCTCCAAAGGCTTTGGCACAGACTGCCTTTACCCCTTCAAAAGATTCCTTGAAGTCTGGAGACACTTTGTGCGCATGCAAATGAAGGAGGAGCAATGTTTGGGGGAAGCCTGCTAGTGTGGCCCAGGGAGGGAAGCGCCAGTTCCTTGCAGAAGAGCAAAGTTGGGAGTCTGGCTCCCTGACTAAGTCAAGATGTCTCTTTGGAAAAGCCTCAAAATCTTTCTGATCCTCCTTTAATCCTGCTGCAAAATGCCATTACCTCTATCTCGGTGAAAGTAGGAGGCTCAAGTGGAAAGGTTTGAAAGGAAGAATGCCACATGGAGATGCAAGAAATTCTCCGCTTTAATTAAACTGGTCACTGCTGATGGAATGTAACCTGATCTTTGCTGCGACTTGCCCGGGGCCCACCAGAGTGGCGGTATGGGTATGACACAGCCAGGGAGCTCGCCTAAAAGCCCAGTGCTGGGTGGGTTGGACCACAGCTATTTATTTGCTGTGTGACTCAGCTCAAGCTACTAAGCCTCTCTGAATTCAGTTTCCTCATCCGGAAACTAGTACTTAATTCCTCAAGATGCAGTGAAAACTGAGCTAAAACGTGTAAATTATCGAGAAGAGTAACCGATGCACAGTGTCATTAAATGTTATCCACGATCATTCCTTTAAATGTCTGGATTGACCATGTCTTTCATTCTCTGTATCGAGGCTGTGACATCTGGGGCCTCACAGACCACACACTGGACTAGACCCTCCCAGGGTTAGCCAATTCCTAAAGAGAGTAAACAACTCTCTTGCGGAGGCACTTTTCAACTACAAACCGACCAATCCTGAGCCCACACCCCCAACCACCTCCCTCACTGGATGCTTCGACTCCAGCATCCGCCTGCCCTAATCATCCCAGGGCCAGGTACCAGGCAATAAGGGCCAGCCCCTAATGCTCCACAACCCACTGAAATTATTCCAACGAGCCAATCCTAAGCCCGCCCACCCTGCCTCACCCATCCCTTCCCACAAAAACCACAATAAACGTTCTTGCCCACGTGTTATGCTCACTCCTCTGCCTCCTGACCAGCTCTGGTGTCTCCCCATGTGCCCCTCGCCCCCTGGTCTGTCATGCCCCTGCCTCTGGGGAACTGCAAGTAACAAACCATCCTTCCAATGGCAGTCCTCTCCCGATCTGTTGGCCTTACCGTTCCTCAAGTTTTCTATTAACACCCTGTATTTTAAAACACTGCCTTTGTCGTAGCTTTCCTTCCCCCTAGACTGCTGCTCTCTCGAAGGTCACCCATGATGTCTTATCGCCAAACAGGAAACTTCATCCGTGTCTATTCTTTCTCTTGCCTTTATTCTAGTATTTGGCTTGGTTGACCAGCTCACAGTTTAGAGATCACCTGTTCCAAGAAGTCTTCCAGAACCACCTCCCCGAGCCCCTGACCAGTGCCCCTCCCATATGCTCCCACAGCTACTGTCATCCTCTTGTTTTTGTGGCTGTAGACCCTCCATTAGAAAGTCAACCCAGGAGAGCTCAAGCCATGGCCTCCCTCCAGCATGCGGCATGATGCCTGGGGCTCGGTAACTATTACCAGAAACACACTCATCCAATTTGTATAACTCATTCATCTTCAACTCTTCACCTCTCTCTCTTCCATTCCCCATTCCTCTCTCTTCCCTTCCTCCTCCACTGCCACCCCTGATCCTCTGTCCTTCCCATCACGCTCTGAAACATAGCAGTTACCCCTTCCTCCATTTCCCTTAGTCTGGTATCTCCCCCTCCAACCCATACTGTGCCCCACCACATTCAAGTCCTTAAAACATAACTAAAATCTTCAGTCTATGTCCCTCTCTGCCCCTCCCCAGCCTCTGCCCTCCTGAAATAAATATGAAGTCCCAGTTGCTCATCCTCGTTATTAGCACCTCTTCCCCCCTGCAATCTCCTCCACCCCTCTTCCAACTACCCATGGCTGTGCACCAGCATCTCCCACCTGAGACTTTACTGCCTTCCCGGTCCTGAGCAAATCCTGACCATCGCAGGGCACACAGACACTCACATCCTGCCTCCCACACTGTCCGGGCCTAGGACTGGGGAAGGGGGGGTGGGCTCTGGCACCATGCCAAACAGCTCCTTCTCCCCCCAACCCCGAGCTGTAGAATGGTGAGGGACTCAGCCTTGAGACCTGGAATGTGGTGGGGAAATCTGTATTAGTTTGCTCACGGCCAAAGACGCATCAGAGGATGTCTGGAGAAAACAGTCTACAATAAACCGGAGTCAGACACAAAATGCAGTGTTGATCGATTTCATGACCAATCTTGCCTTAGCAGACCTTAATATGCTATGACTGTGGCCGCCAGAAGTAATTTTAATGGTCATGCCAATAGTGGCCCTCGCTTCTTAATCTCCCCTCTCCCCCCTTTCTCTCTCTCTCCACACACACATATGCCCGCACACACACTCGTGCACGCACACACACAAACACACACAATGTGCTCCATTTTTTAGACATGGGGCAGCGCGGTACTGCTCCTCGATTCAGGCGTACTTTGCTTTACATAAAAGTTGTTTCCTAAAACAATCTGAATTTTTATCAATCGAATCCCAGTTTCCCCAAATCTTACTTTTCTGATCTACTTAACCCTTTCTCTGATTGATCTTTAGGAAACAGAGATCCCTCAAATTTCCTATGTAAGCCTTTAGCTTTCAGCCTCTTTTCTTGGCTTCTCTGGCACACGGACAAAAATGCTCTGTGGTTAGAAGGACCCCAGCAAATACCTTCATGCAAAATGAAGCTTTCTCCATCGTTAAGTCTAGCCATTGTCCTTTAGTTTTCTATTTTGTAAATTCGATTTTGAATATGAAGTGGGAGAGAAGCTTCTCTAACTCTCTCATTCCAGATAAATCTGATTCTGAAATGAAATTTCTGTTTAGTATGAGAAGGGGTGTCTACAAACAACTCTGGACTCCTGCGGCCTGAAGGAAAATGGGAAGGTCAAGTAGGAGGGAGTAAGTATATGCATGAGGATGCCAGGCCTCCAGGAGACTGACTTCACATCTCAGCTCATCTTCGCAACTACAAGGTAGGTATTACTATCAGTCTGACTTTACCAAAAGAGACCGCACTCAAGATCCAAGGGATCAGGGAGTTGGCCCAAGGTCGCACAAGACAGGTGAGTGTCCAGACTGGGATCTGAAGCTAGATCTGACTCTAAAGCCTTCGCCTTCTACTAGGTTGTTCCTGGGAGGAGGCCCTCTGTTCAACTACCATCCCCACCCCTACCTCTAGTTAGGCCAGAGTATAGGAAATACTGCTTCTTGTGTGTCCATAGAAGTGGCTATGTTCTTCCTGTCTGTTAAAAACCCATTACTTTCCTTCTTTAAGCACCACCTTATTCTAGAAAGGACTGGAGGGTTTTAGCAACTCTTGTTAAAACGAGGCTCAGCCAGTGATGAAATGATTCAGAACAGAGTCATCATGGCACTGACACCAGCCAGGATGACGGGGAAGGGGGGAAAGGTCCAGGAAGCCAGCTTGGGAGGCAGGCAGCAAACAGAGTAAGGAGGTTCCTACAGCCTTGAGTTAAGGACCCAGGCAAGAAGGTGAAGTCAAGGCAGGACCAAGTCAAGGAGGGGCGCTGGCAGACCCTGAGCTGGGTGAGAGACAACAGCAGCTGGGTTAACCTTCCCAACGCATCAGACTTCAGCCCTGGATGTCCATCTGTCTGCTGGAGCTGAGGACTGCACAGGAGATAAAAGCCCCATGCTCAGCTTCAGCATACAGACGGTGCTCAATACATGCTCAATACATGCTCGATGCTCTCCCTCCTTTCTTCCTTCTCGGGAGCAGGATTAATCCCATGCTGGGACAAGGCTGTCCTTAGAGCTGGAGGTTAAGTGTCCCCAGCTTAGAATACTAAAGAGAGACAGCAGCAAAGAGCTGAGCAAATCACTCCATTCAATAGCAGCGAGCTCCCTCTTCACCCCAGCCTAAATCCGGCTTGTGGCTGTCTACGTCTATTTCTTCTCGCTCGGTCCTCAGGGAAAATGGAAACTGGCCAGCATCCACTCCTGAATATGGATGCTTTAGCAACTTAGACACGTTGGCCACATCACTCCTCAGTCTACGGAGATGCAGGTTTTCCTGCTATTTCTGGAAAGCCCGGGGAAAGACAGAGGCGAGGTGGCCGGGAGGCCCCGACTGCCTTACAGACACATAGCAGGGGCTGGAGGGTGGGGGTGGGGTGGGGGGCGCTCCCTTGGGTACTCCAGTGACAGTCTCAGGGCTGCTGTCTCCTGGCTCCAGCGCTGAGCCCTGTCTTTGTTCTTGGTGACGAGATGGAGGAAGGAAGGCAACCGAATAGAAGGGAGGCAACAGGCTTCTCGGCGCCCAAAGCGGCAAGCGCATAACTTATGACATTCCTCTCCAGAACCAGGTGTGTGTCTAGACAGACCCTTGAGGGGGAAAAGCCGCCCTGACTTAATTCTATTCGCCATTTCCTCAAGCCCTCTTGCAGCAGGGGACCGCCTCCGTTCAAGGGCCAGGGCGGGCACTAGGAGGCTCTGGGAGGAGTGCCTGGTGATTTTCTGCCGCAGCCCGGTGCGGAGCTCAGTCCCCGCGTGCACAGCCAGCTAGAATGCCACCCCGGGCTAGGTTTCCGGAACAGAAGCCCCTCCACATACGCACACACAGAGGCTGCTCCCCAGCGATGCGCTCTTTCACCAGCCCGCTCAGCCTCCTCACATCATCTCGGTGAGACAGGAGCAGGATGATTATCTCCCTTCTCACGAGGAAGTGAGGACGGAAGGGTTCAGCTGATACAGTCAGTCACCAATCACACCCGGGAACCCAGGGCTTTGGCTCCGGGACTCACGTTGCCTGGCCCTACGGGGTCCTTGGAAACAGGCGAGGAGGTCGGGGTGGGGGTGGCCGAGAGGAGAAGCGGGCCCTGTCCTTCTCTGCTACCTTAGCATTCCCGGGTCCTCGGCAGGCTCGCGGCACCTGAGAGCAGACTCACCGGACAGGACGAGGGTGTAAAAACCCAAAGCGGCAGCAGGGGTCCCCAGCCTGGTGATAATGCAAACACTTCCGACAGGACCCGAGAGCAGTCAGTTTTCTGGAAGCATCTGCTCTTGGGCTCCTGCTGCCCACCACCTGGGTGTGTGCAGTCCCTTCCTGCTTCTCGGCCCTCGGGCTCCTCGGTGTCAGCCCAGCCAGGCAATCCCACCCCTGGCTGGCATTAAGGTGACCAGGTCTGCAACAAGCAGGGGGCATGTGACCTCCACTGAAAGGTCACTCGGTCCTAGGCTGCAATCTCCTGGTCCAGCCCCAAACTGCCAGTCCCAGCACCAGGGGGCTGCTTCCTCGTCATCCCCTCCCCACTTGAGTATGAAGTGGTCCCACCAGCCAATGTTTAGGGGATTTGGATCCTAATCCCTGCCAAGACACTCTCTAACCCTCCAAGCGAAAATCCCAGTTCGGGGCCACGCAGACAGGCTTTTGTACCAAGGGCCCTGAGCCTCTAAGTGCAGTTAGCACCTCCTCCCTGCGAATCCATCATTAGGTCTCTGCTCAGGGAGGCTTTCTCTCCAGGAAGCCCCCGGGGGGAAAAGATTCTCTCTCCTTCTTCTCCCTCTTGGAAGGGACCCTGTGCAGGGTGGGCGATGGCTGGGGAGGGGGCATGCCGGGGGGCCTGAGCTTCCTTCTCATCTACTTGTCACACTGTTTCTGTTTTCCCAGCCAGGCTGCCAACTCTTTGAAGGCACCGGCTGCATCTTATCTTTGCATGCTTTGGTTTGAGATCTGAGCCTACAAATAGCAGGCATTCGATTCATGTTGGGTAAATTAATGAGTTCTGTAACTGCGCAAACCCAGGTTTGAGCATCTGCAAATCAGGCTCTCGTTCCTCAGCTCTGATATGGTCCTTCCCCATTTCCGAAACCGCCACCAGCGCCCTGCTGCCTAACAGAACAGTCTGGACTCTTCACCCTCCTTGTATTTAAGGCCGCCAGCATCGGGCTCCAGCCTACCCTCTGGCCTCACTCCCCTCATGGCGACTTCCCACGCACCCAGTTCTTAAGCGACCCCGAAGCCCCTTCTCTGCTCAGGGGGGTGCTGCCCCAGTGCCTTTGCTTGGGTTATTTCCCCCATCTGGAATCCGTGGTGCTCCACACAAAGCAGGGGCTCAGAAGAATATGCTGAATTCATCTGAATTTAATTGAAGTCAGAACCCAGAGGAAGCCGTGTCGTATTTTCTGCTTCAGTCTCTCCAGCTCTACCTGCAAAGTGGGATCTGTGCCCCCGAGTCCACTGGCCCCACGACAGCCAGCCAGCGAGTCACCCATGCTGCCTGGTGCGAGCGAAAGCTATAGGAGCATGGCTTGGGGCCAGCAGGATTTGCGAATCTTAGAGCCCTTTGCAAATGTCATTCTCCATACCTGACTGGGAAGTCATTGGTGGGGAAAACGAATGTCTAGAAAAGGAAATGTGAAGGCAAAGAAGGTGGGGGAGAGCAGGAAGCGGGCAATTAGGGAAAGGCGGAGGAGGGCGAAGGAGCAGGGACCTGTGCTCCCTCTAGGGAGGTGCCCTGGGCCAGGGGTTCTTCATCAGACTTCACTCATCAGCCTCTGGAAGGCTCATGAGCTTTGGATCTCTTCGTTTGTTTGTTAGTTTGTTTTGAGAGAGGACTCACAGCTTTCACTGGATCCCACTGTGACTCCAAAATGGGCTTCCTTTTCCTGGATTATCTGCTTGCCCTCATAGGCTGGTGCTCCTCAGGATTCTGTCCTGGGCCCTCTGCTCCATTCTGGCGGGAGCATCCACACCCATGGCCTCAATTACGGTTGAAGCGGACTCCCGGCAGCTGGCCAGGACCAGCATTAGGACCCCCATGCTAACACAGACGTGGTGCATTCCTATGGCCAGCCATACTTGTCTTCTGAGCTCCAGACCCACATACATATGAAGTGACCTACAGAATGCAGAGCTCCACTGGGAAGCCCAGAAGCATTTCACAATCAGCAGGACTCCAACTGAACACCTCTAATTCATTCTTCTCATTGCAGCTGGAGGAGTGTCTCTAAATAGAAATCTGATCATGTTCTTCCCTG
This sequence comes from Mirounga leonina, assembly GCF_011800145.1. Classification (NCBI taxonomy): domain Eukaryota; kingdom Metazoa; phylum Chordata; class Mammalia; order Carnivora; family Phocidae; genus Mirounga; species Mirounga leonina. Next base: position 16,349,124 of record NW_023270387.1, on the reverse strand, counting down.
CTTAGAACTCTTTAGCAGCTTTCCCCTGTACCAGGCTAAAGTCCCACCCTCCTCAACAGGATTGCTAAGGCCCTTTATGATCTGGTCCCTACCTACCCCACCAGGTCCACCTCTTTCCACCTCCCTGGCCCCCTCCACTTCATGAAAATATCATGTTCTCTCTCGCCTGAGCCTGTGAACATGCTTTTCCCTCTGACTACACCACCCTTCCACACTCTCTGCACCTGTGCCTAACCCCCACCTTTTATTAAACCCCAGTTCTCCGTTTAAGTTAGGATTCCGCCTAGGAGGGCTTCTCTAGCAGCCTGATCAGGTCACAGGCCCTTGCTAAGTGACCCTTCAGTACCCCATATTTCACCTATCAGGATGTGTTTGACACTTTTCAATGAGTGCTTAGTCCTCTGTTTCCTCCAGTAGATTCTAAGTCCTAAGAGGCTAGAAACTGTGTCTGCCTGCTCACCACTGTGTCCACAGCAACTGGTTCAGTGCCTGGTACACAACAGGTGCTTAATAAATAGTTGCTGATAGAAAATAGAATTGGGAGAATAAATGAATGGAGGGAGGAAGGGGGATATGGAGGGAAGGGGGCAAGGGAGGGAAGAAGGGAGGGGGGAAGGAGGGGAAGAAGGAGGAAAGGCAAGAAAGGGGTCAATCCTTTCCTTCTGGGAGTCCCTTGTCTTTAGTTTGCAACAGACACAAGCACTAGCGCTTTCCTTTCTCCAAAAGCCCCGAGTTGTAGATCTGAAGTCAAGATGAGCCTCCAGGCTGGGTGAAGTCCTGCCATTATTAAACATCATTCCTACCGTTTAAAAGTCAGGAGAGTGCATCACACACTTTGCATCCCGCCTGGGGCGCAGCACGGTGCCTTGCATGCAGCAAGTTCTCAGCTGTAATAGCGGACACGGTGGAGAGCCCCGCCAGGCGTCAGTTTATAGCGTGCCCGTCACGCCCATTATCTCACACAGAAGGTGGAAGAGGGATGAGTGACGAGCAGAGGTGGAATCCTGCGAGTAAGAGTAATATGGGAGGCGCAGTGCACCCCGGGGCAAGGAGATCAGAGCCTAAGACCCAGATCCCTGCCTCGAGTCTGTTCTCGCCTCTCAGTGGGACCTCGAGCCGGCAGCAAATCCGTTCTCGACTCAATTGCCCTCTCTGTAAAATGGAGACTCGAGTCCTCCTTTCCCCTCCCTTCCCAGGCTGCCATGGAGAGATAAGGCCAGACACGCACCACCTAGGTGAACGGAACTATGAATATTCATGTCATACATTTCTTAGGACAACCTTCGCAGGCGCCACTCATCAAGTCACTTGTAGCCACCTCTGCACCTTGCAGGGTTGCAGTTCCAGTCCCACTTGTCTTCCCTCCTTAGAAATACTCTGTAGCCAGTGAGGATGAAAGAGACACAGCCACATCTATTACCTCCTACGAGCTCCGGTCATAAATCCTAGTGCAATTAAACCTAGCCTGGGAAAGGGCTTGGAGAACAAAACACGCTGCTGTTTTTGCATTTGCCAATTACAACATGACAATGACTGAGTAGCCCAGTGTCCGCCACGCAAGGGGGGCCCACTCGGCCTTCCTCCCGCTCCTATATGGAGTTTACCAGCGGGGTCTGGGGGCTCACAGCAGGTGCTGGGGAGGACAAGAGCCCACACCTGCCAATCAAATCTGCAAGGGACACAAATCTCGGAGGGTCTGCATGCAGCCTGTCAGGTGACAGAATCCAAACTCAAAATGACCAGCAGAGAAGAATACTGTGGGCTCCCGATAAAATAAAACCTTAGGAGGAAAATGTGAAGTTTTACATTTGAATTCTAGAAATCAATAGCAGACCCATAAACAGGGGGACACCTGGCCTGGGTAGGTTTATCAAAAGAAAACATGTGGGCTTTGCTTGTTCTTTTGTTATTAAAACCACAAGCTTGATGAGGACCAACTGCTTATTTTTTTTTTTAAGTGCCATTTGGGCTGTATTAATAATGGCACGATGTCTGAGACAAGGAGGGGACTGCCTCTCTGTTCTCTGCTCTAGCCAGACTAATGCCCAGCAGGGTGACCAGTGTGGTCACCGCTTTCAGAGGGACAATGACAAGCTAGATGAGGAGAGAGTCTGGGCTAGTGGCGTAAAAGAAATCAAGCGGCTGGAGGAGCAGGAAATACTCATCCCAATCTGGAAGCGGCACGCAGTGGCTGACTTCAAGCGTGTAAAGGACCATCACAAAGAATTCGGACCCCACTTCCCTAGGCCCACAAGTCCAAACCAGGGCTCGAAGAGGGATGTGACGAGGCTCAGATTTGGACTTGACGTCAGGAAAAACTGACCAATAGGCACGGCTGCTCCTCAAGAGGCAGCAAGCACCCAGTCTCCGGCAGGATTTAAGCAGAGGATGAATTCAGGAGAAAACAAACCCAGAAGAGCCCGTGGCCTCGGCTGGTACTGCCTCGGCAGAGCACAGAAGCGTGCTGGAGCCTTTCCCGATGGAGCAGGGAATGGTTGCGGCCTGCGTTGGGGAAGGTGCTTCCAGAGACCAGCAGGCCAATTTCCTTCTCCTCTCCTGAGTCTTGCCTCTCGGGATGCATTTTCTGCCATTTCTGCCCCCTCTCCAGCCAACCCCCAAATCAGCGTACCAACTCCGCCCAACTGGTAAACCATGGCTGGACGTCAGGACTCAGCTTCTCCATCAGCCCTTCTGAGGAGGATTCCAGCAACCTGCATCCCAGCTCCCTTAGCACAAAGGACTTTCCCCTTTATGGCACAAAGTACTCCCTTACTACTCCCTTAGCACGAAATACTTAACCCCTTGTCAGTTACCACTTCCTTATCTAATTTCCCTGCTGCACGAGGCTGAAGGAGTGGGGTTTGCTCGTTACTATATCTGGAGCGCCTCGCACAGTGCTCGGCATGCTGCAGGTGCAAAGTAAGTATTTCTGAACGCATGAACGTACGAATGAACTGATTTGAAATGAAGGGACACAGACTACAGTATGGATAGGTACATTCGGTTACTACGACTTCCAAGCCTCTCATCCCTTCAGAACCCACTTCCTGTCTCCTGCATATCAGCTTTGAGGCTTTTCTAAGCCCTGGCCTCAAGCTCTGGGGAGGAAGCCCCTGTCCCCTCCAACCCAATAGGACTTCTGCAGCTTCTAGGTGGATTACCTAGCTATCCTTTACCACTGGATAGTCCTGCAAGAGACATTTGGGGAAATTCTTCCCTGGAATACAGGAAGGATTGATCTGTTTGATATTGTTATGCCAGAGATTGGAAAAGATGGTCCCCTGCCTGCCCTGGGAATCTCTGCCCTGGGATTCTAGAAGGGCGGGCCTATCTTCCCGAACTTGGGCTATCCTGGGAGATGTCCCTTACGTGAACATATGCCCCATTCCAGGATGTGATTCGGCAGTACTGTGAAATGGATCCGCAGCACCCTCACGCCCAGAGGCTTAAGTCACACCAGCGTGAATACGCTCTTTCTCCCCACACACCTTGGCTTGTAGAGACAGATGAGGGACACCGGGGCGGGGGGGGGGGGTCTCCCACTTGGGACAGCAGACAAAATGCAGAACACTCACCTCCACTTGGTCAGCTCACTGAGAAAGTTAAGACCCAAGGAGTTAAATGCCTTCCTTTGTCCTGCTCCTGAAATGCTCCTTCTCCTCTCAAGAGTGAACACAGTGGCCCTTAAAATGAACATTTTATAACTCATTTTTGTTTACCCTTGGCCTCTACTTGCTGTTGTTGCTATTAATATTTAACGTCTCTCGAGGAAGGCGTGCTTCCCGGACATAATGAGCTCTGGCACGGCATTTATCAGAGGCTGACGTGGGCCTCACGGCCTCTCCTTGCTCAGCAGGGCCCACCGTGAGCCCCACAGCAGCCAATGCATCCTCCCCGCCTGCTGCAGGCATCCTGGGTACAGCTGGGAGGCGGGATGCTCGGGTTCCGCACTGCCCTCCGGAGAACGCCAGCCCCTGGAAGTCTGCTGAAGGCTCCCTGTTTATTTATTTGCCTGTTTCCTTAGTCACCAGGCCTCTGGCAAAGAGGCCTCTGGGCACACAAACAGATTTTAAGATAATACAAATCATTAACATTTAAAATAGTAAAGTGGCAACAGTTCATTCTACTCTCCGAGGTGGCAAAGCAGCTGAGAGAGAGGAGCCAGGGGTGGGATGTGCAGGCCTCCATCTTTACAGGTGTAGAAGTGTCTAGAAGTGTGCTTTCCTCCTCGGAGAAACGCCAGGTGCTCCTCGCTCTCCTGAGGCCAGAAACCGCCCGTTCATTCCAATCTATTAAGAAAGACTCTACCGTGAGTCGCAGAGCTTGGGAGCAAGGGGCCCACACAGCCAGTGCCTTGCACAGCGGGAATTGGGGGCCAGTGGACCCCAGCAGAAGACCAGACTCAGAAGCAAAGTTTGCTCCGTCAGTGCGGGGTCAAGGTGAGGCACTGCAGCCTACTAGGAGAGCATGGATGGAGGACCAGAGGCACCAATCACATCTTGACTTTTGTCCTTAAGGAGCTGCATGTCTTAGCCAGACCTCCTAACCTCCCCCTGCCCCCGCTCAGTTCAACAACTCCTTTTTCTCATCTGACAAATAATAGAATTATTTAATTTTAGAGCTGGAAGACACCCCAGAAAATATCTGGTCCAATCTCATCTGAGAGATAACATCTGTCTTCCCTCTTTCTCAACATTGCTGTAAGGGTTCATTGGGAAACAGGACACCTGGACTTGTGGATGCAGGATTTAAGATTGGACATGGGGTCAGTCATTTCATTTTGTGTCTGCCTTGCCTCTTGCTGACCACTGTTCACAGGTATGACCTGGGGCAATTCTGAAGTCAAGGCACAGAGGTCTTGTTCCTAATCGGAACACTTGCATGCGCGTGGCTCCTGCCCAGTATTCAAAGCACCCTCATCTGCCTTCCCCATCTAATCACTGTGAGGGGGGTCGGGGGTATCAGTGTGGTAGATGGGAGAATGTAGACAGAAAGACACGCTCTATGTCTCATGGGTCATAAGTGGCCCAGAGGGGACCTGAACCCTGGTCTTCTTACTCTCTGTCCAGGACGCTTTCTTCTACACCTCTCTGTTTTTTTTGTTTCATTTTTGGTTATGGAAAACTGAAGACTTTCTTTGGTATAATCAGAAAACCTAAAAGAGCCTCGGAAAGGAAGGAGCTTTGGGAAACATGTGAACAGCTGTCCAAAGCATTCTGAGTATGAAACAAACACTTCTAGATTTGTCTATTTGCAGGGATAGTCAAAGGTGCCATATAAAAGTAAAATATGGTTATTATTAAAATCCCACACTGCGGGTGCCTGGGTGGCTCAGTTGGTTAAGCAACTGCCTTCGGCTCAGGTCATGATCCCGGAGTCCTGGAATCGAGTCCCACATCGGGCTCCCTGCTCGGCGGGGAGTCTGCTTCTCCCTCTAACCCTACCCCCTCTTGCGCTCTCTCTCTCACTCTCTCTCTCTCAAATAAATAAATAAAATCTTTAAAAAAAAAAAATCCCACACTGCAAAAACCAGATGGCATCAACTCCCCAGGATTCCTCTCAAACTGACCTTTTATTTTCTATAAGCTAGTTAGCATTTGTAGAATCCCTTCGGAAATAATTCCAAAAGCTGGTAGGAGGTGATGAGAAGGGTCAGGGAAATGAATCCTCATTTTCAGATGATAACACTTAGTCCAGGAATTTCTGGAACTATTTCTGGAATATCCCTTCCCTGGCAGGTACCACGTCTTATTTAACCAAGGCACAGAGTGGGTACTCAAGAGAGGTCACAGGAGCACTGCCTTTGGCATTCTACATTGGGGTGAGGGACTACAACTGGGTATCAAACTTCAGAATTCCTATGAATCACTGGGGTGCTTGTTAAAATGCAAATGCCAGGGGCGCCTGGGTGTCTCAGTCAGTTGAGCGTCCAACTCTTGGTTTTGGCTCAGATCGTGATCTCAGGGTCATGAGATCTAGTCCCACATCAGGTTCCGAGCCCTGTGCAGAGTCTGCTTGAGACTTTCTCTCCCTCTGCCCCTCCACCTCACGCTCTCGTATGCAGGTGGTCTCTCTTAAATAAATTAATAAATCTTAAAAAAATAAATAAATAAAAAGCAAATGCCTGATTTGGAGATTCTAGATTCACTAGGTCAGAAAATCTGCATTTTAAGTAAGTTCTCCAGGGAACATTCTAAATAGGTAATCTTTGCCCCCACCCCCAACTTTGAAAAATATAGCTCAGAAAGGACCCTGAATTCCCAAGCTGTCAGTCCTCCTGAGGGCTATTACTATGTCTCCTGTCCACAGAGTCTGCCCCCAAGCTCTTGGGTTTTAGAAATATCCCCAGGCCCACCAGGTAAATGTTCCCACCCAGACTTGGCTCAGACTCTGGGCCATTAGCAAGGAGCCAGCGGCCCTGCTGGAGTCCTAGTAACACACAGACAAACCTCCCACCATGCGGGAGAAGGAGGGAGCTGGGAGGGGAAGGGGAGCATCTGTGGACAGCAGTTCTGGGCTGGTGGCCACTGCCCCAGAGTACCGGACTGCCCGGGCCGCCCTGCCCTACACCAAAGCCTTCGGCCTGTGCAGGCTGCGAGGAGCACATCGGGAGGACATGGGGGCTCAGCAACTCTTTTCTGGCCCAACACAGCTGAGGGCAATTAACCTTCAGAGGGGCAGCTTCATTTCTGGAACAAGCAGCTGCCTCTGTCTTCTGGAGCCTGTTCACAGCCCCACGAGGAGCACCAGGCTGAGGGCATCTCCCTGCATGTGGCTCTGTTCCAGGGCCTAGAGATTCAAAAGGAAAAAACAACACCCAGGCTACCAGCTGCTGGGGCTACACCTCCGAGCCCTGTGCTCATCCCTGCCTCTGCCTGGCGGTTAAGTAGGAAGATATTTCTGGTTTCTCCCTGATCAGGATTATTCATCAGGGATTTCTGTTGAGCTGAGATAGAGGTGGGAGGGGGTAGGCAGACTCAACACACACAAATCCCATTTAGTGTTTCTCTTACAAAGGGTCTTTCACATAGAACAAAGAAGCGGATCAAAAGCTCTGTGCCGCCCCCTTCCCCCCTCCCCCACTGTCTAAGCAGAAAGGAGGGTTCTTTGTGGCCAACATCCACTTCCTCAGCACTTGCCTTTATACCCATTACTACGTCATCAAGACCCTTGGGATTCCAAGCATGAGATAACATCCAAATGACTCTTCGTTCTCCATGGCTTATATGGACATTGTATTTTCCAGAAATGGTCACAACATCTCCCATCCCATATGCTCGTCTTAGGATGTGACCCTGGCACACTTCCCATGGGAGATGGGGTCTGTGGCCCCTCCTCTGGAGTCTAGGTGGGCTTGGGGCTACAGTGGAGGTGATGCTTTATGATTCTGCTAGGTCAACCATAAAAGGCAACACAGCTTCTGCACCGTTCTTTCGGGTTGCTCAGGCTTGGAACCCAGGCACCGTGCCGTGAGGAAGTTCAAGTAGCCTGCAGCGGCACCCACATGGAGAGGTCCGTGTGGAGGGGAAGAGAGGGATCCCTGGCCCTCAGTTCTGTTCAGTCTCCAGCCAGCACAACCTGCCCATCATGGAAGTGAGCCATCTTGAAGCAGATTATCCAGTTCCAAACACACGCACCCACAATCGGACACCCCAGTCAATGCAACATGGATCAGAGAGGAGCCTTCTGAACCCAGCCCAGCCCGCCCCGCCACCAGCCTTCCCCATTGAAGATCTGTGAGCTAAATAAATGACTGTGGTTGTGTTAGGTCACTAGGGTTGCCCAGACTCTCAGTCACTCCCCCTAACCTTTGCTAGTCCCCTACCAAGAGGGGTGTTCTGAGGTTAGAGAGACAAATGTGTGGGATCTACAGGGGGCAGTTCAAAGTTGATTCAGCCCACTCAGACATGTCCATCCTCAGGCTTCCCCTCGATGGTTCTTCCTGAGCAGAGGGGCTGTGCCTGGCAGGCTGGTGCCAAGTGAGTGGGTCTCAGCCAATGCACTGATACTGAAGAGCTGCAAGCCCCAGCTCCCAGGGCATGTGGTTCTAACTCGTGTACTCAGCCCCCTCCGCAGCTCTCCAGAGTTCTTGTTTCTGGGTCTCTGTAAATGAGCATCACACTGCAGCATCCTCCCAAGAAGCCTGATGCTGGGAGGTTCACCCAAGCCCGGGGGTTCAATGTTAATAAAGACAAAAATGCCCCATTTGGTTGTAACAAGAACCCTGAGACAGCAAGGATCCATGGGTATTTATTCCTTTCATGGTGACTGACACAGTGTTGGGCCGTGGCAATGGGGTGTAGCTGTCAGCATCTGGTATGTTAACACGGTGACCATAACAAACACAAGAGTGCTTATGAGAGACAAGGCCAGCCACCAAATAGAAATCAGGAGGCCCCCTGAGCAGGCAGCCACAGAGGGCTTGGGACTAGTTGCCATCAATTCAGCCACAACTCCCCAGGGCCTTGGTCATAAGCCCTCATCTTTGAACCTCCCATATTGCTCTGACACTGCATGGAACAGACTACCCACTCTTGTTCGTCTGGAGTGATAAAGATCCCAGAAGGTTGAGTATTTCCTGGGTCAGAGATCAACCCCAGTCCTTCGAGGGGTCCCCTGTGCTCCTAAAACTTCAGAAAACCACATACACGGCCTGTCAGCCTTTCTAGTCCAGCCTCCATCCCATTCCCTGGATGGCTTCTCCATGGCCACCATGTTCCTATGTCCTGCAGAAGGGGAGGGACCCAGGGCAGACCTGAGCAGAGGTTCATATACAACACATGAGTGCACCCCCCACATGCACATTCACACCCACTCCCTCAGAGCCCCAGCAGCTGACATGGGCATGATGAAGGGGGTGGGGAAGCGGGAAATGAGAGCTAGGAACAAAATATGGGGCCTGAATCAGCCAGGAGACCAGAAGAAACTGGGACGGAATGTTGACCAGAAATCTACACAGGGGTAGGGTTGGGGGTAAAAACATGGTAAGAGAGTTAAAGGCAGACATCAGGGTCAGATCTAGGGCCCTCAATCCCTTCCTGGGAGACACATGGATTTCATGGTGGATCATCAAACTCACAAACAGACAGGAGGGGGTTTCTGTGTCTCTCCTGAGCGGATACCAAATGGACGTGGTCCATGAGCACGGAATGGTGCACTACTCAGACCAGGCTGGACAAGGGAAGCAGTTCTCTGGTGTTCAGGATCCAATGCTGGGGGTGGGATGTCCTGGAGGCCTCGCTGTGGCTAAAGGGGGAAGTCAAACAGGAGCCCGAGACACAGGGCCTCCAGGGAAGACGAGCTGAAAATGCACAATTGGCCTTAGACTTTGGAAATGGACTTGGCCCAAAAAAGAGGCCCCAGAACTCTGCAAAAAGTGGCTCTGAAGTTTTATTAACCATGACCCATAGGAAAAAATATCTATCACATCATTAACCAAGACCCACATACCTAGATGTATGTATAAAACAGAAAGAACATTTCATGAAACAATAACTCTTTACAGTCTGTGATGCCCCTGGTGAGTTCTAGTCTATTCTTTTTTAGTTTTTTAAATTGCTGGTTGTGACCCACTAAATTGATTTCCCAGCCCACTAATGGGTCTTGGCCTGCAGTTTGGAAAACAGTGCTCTAGCATAAGGGTTGGCTAACTATGGCCCACAGACGAATAACTGAGGTGAAATTCACACAGTTCCTATGATTTCATACACATATTTTAAAGTGTACAACTCAGTGGCATTTGGTGCATTCACTCACAGTGTTGTGCAACCCACTCTCTCTAGTTTCAAAATTTTTTCATCACCACAGAAGAACACCCCATACTCTTTCAGTAATTACCCTCATCCCACCTCCCCCCATCCCCTAGCAACCACTAATTTGCTTTCTGTCTCTACAGATTTGCCTATTTTGGATATTTCACACAAGGGAATGATAAAATATTTGTCCTTTTGTGACCGACTTCTTTACATAGTATTTTCAAATTCATCCATGTCATAGCATGTATCAGGACTCCATTCCGTTTTATGGCTGATTAGTACTCCATCGTATGCATAGATCACTATTTGCTTATTGGTTCATCTATTGATGGACATTTAGGTTCTTTCCACCTTTTAATGATGCTATCAATATTCATATGCAAGTTTTTGTGCAGACACATGTTTTCATTTCTCTTGGGTACCTTCCAATCAATGGAACTGGTAGACCATATGGTAATTCTATGGCTAACTTTTTAGGGAACTGTCAAACTGGTTTCCACAGTGGCTGCACCATTTTATATTCCCACTGGCAGTGTACAAAAGGTTCACATTTCTCCACATCCTTGGCAATGCTTGTTATTTTCTGGGTTTTTTTAATGTTTACGTATTTTTTCATATAACCAACCTATTGGATGTGGTTTTGGTTTGCATTTCCTTAATGATCATTAAGTTTAATATCTTTTCATGCACAGATGATAGATATTTGTAGATCTTCTTTGAAGAAATGACTATTCAAATCCACTGCCCACTTTTAAATTACGTTACCTTTTTGTTGAGTTCTTTATATATTCTAGATACTAAACTCTTACCAAACATGATTTGCAAATATTTTCCCCCATTTTCTAAGTTGCCTTTTTACTTTCTTGATAATGTTCTTTGATTCATAGAAACTTCTGATTTTGATGAAATCCAATTTATTTTTTCCTTTTCTTGCTTATGCTTTTGGTGTAAAATCTAAGAATCCACTACCACATCTAAGATCATGAAGATTTACCCCTATGTTTTCTTTTAATAGTTTTATAGTTTTAGTTCTTATACTTAGGGTTTTGATCCATTTTGACTTTGATTCTGTATATGGAGTAAAGTAAGGGCCCAACTTCATTCCTAGCAGATGACATTTTTCTATGTATAGAAAACCCTGAAGAATCCACCAAAACACTACTAAAGCTAATAAACAAATTCAGCAAAGTTGCAGGGTACAAGATGAACATTAAAAAATTAGCTGTGTTTTAGATACCAGCAATGAGTAATCCAAAAAAGAAATTAAAAATCATTTCCATTCATGTTAACATTAAGAAGCATAAAGTAGCTAATAATAAATTAAATGAAGGAGCTGAAAGACTTGTACACTGAGAACTAAAAAACATTGCTGAAAGAAATTACAGAAGATCTAATTAAATGGAAAGACATCCCATGTTCATGGATTGGAAGGCTTAATACTGTTAAGATAGCAGTATTCTCCGAAGTGTTCTACTGATCCAATGCAATCCCTATCAAAGTTCCAATGGCATTTTTACAGAAATGGAAAGGCTGATCTTCAAATTCATATAGAATTGCAAAGGACCCTGAATAGCCAAAACAATATTGGGAAAAAAATGTTGGAGGACTCACATTTTCTGATTTCAAAAATACCTACAAAGCTATAGTCATAAAAACATGGTACTGGCATACAGACATGTAAACCAATGAAATAGAATTGAGAATCCAGAATAAATTCAAACGTCTATGGGCCAACTGTTTTTCAACAAGAGTGCCAAGACTATTCAAGGGGGAAGAACTGCCTCTTCAACAAATGGTGCTGGGACAATTGGAATACCACAGGCCACCTGTTCTTGTAAATTAAGTTTTATTGGAACATACCCTGCTCATTTGTCTATGGCTGTTTTTGTGCTATCATGGAAGAACTGAGTAAATCACAACAGAGATGATATAGCCCATAAGTCTCATAAGTCTAAAATATCTATTATTAACCAAAAAACAAACAACAACAACAACAAAACCAAAAAAAAAAAAAAAAAAGTTTGTAGACCCTTATATAAAATACTGCTTCTCATACCTACCTGTGGACATTCCTTCATTCAAAAAACATTTATTGACCACCTACCATATGTAGCAGGTATTGCTCTAGATACAACATTGAACAAAACAGACTAAAATGTCCTCATGGAGCTTACATTCTAGTAGGTGAATTATCCAGGACAGTCCTGCAATCTAAAGAAATTCAATGGTCCCGTCGGGAGAAGCTGTGAGACTGTCTGTAAATTACAAGCAGGCTTCCAAGCTGAGATAGAAGCCCTGAATCCTCTAAGCTTGAGCTCACCTAAATGCTCCCTGTTGGCTCTGGGTCATGTCTCACTCAGCTGCATCTCCTGAGTTGGGGCCAAAAGTGTCCAGCAAGCAATAAATATTATAGCTCTTCCAGAAATCCTAATATGTTTGGAGCATCAATGTAAGTGCTATTATGCAATGTAAGTAGAAGACAATGGTAAGTAAAAATACAGTCCCTACATTGCAGAAGATCACAGTCTAGTGAAAAATAAACCAAAGACACATCACCATAACAGAAACAATAAAATACTATCACTTAATGAGCACCTGATAGGTGCTGGGCACTATACAAAAACTTCACAGTCATTACCTCATTCAATCCTCACAGGAACACAAGAAAGTCTGTCAACACATTTGATAGATGAGGAGACTGAGTTTCAAAGAGCTTAGTATTTTGTGCTGGCTCACAAAGCTGGTGGATGGACACCCAGGAATCTGAACCCAGACTATATGAATCTAAGGTTAACCATCAAATTATTAAACATATATACAGAGCTCTCCCAATTTTCTAAGCATCATTCTAGGCTCTAAGGACACAATGATGATGGAGACTAGTGCTCTTTACACCACACCATCCAGTATCCACCATGAACAGGAAATAGGACGTGGCATAATTCACCTGCCTGCAGGAGTTTATTAGTGATTCAGAAAGCAGGACACAGACATTAATGAGACAGTGACAATAACACCAGGTACAGCCTAGTGCCCCAAAAGAGATTTAAATAACAATATTTCAAAGGAATGGCTTAGGAATACAAGAGACAGGGAAAGCTTCAAGAAGGAGAGGAAATGGATGGATGGCAGGACTTATAAATGATCACAAGTAGTAGGTATATTCTCCTCTCTGGTCCACCCAGCTCACAGAGCCTGGGCTAAGCAGTAGGAACTAAAGGCTTTAGGACCCCCTGGAGAACCTATAAACTGACCAATAAACACAAGAACTCTAGGGGATCCCTTAGCTTATATATATTATCTCATTCTCACACTCTGCTCTCTTCAAAACATATCAATCTGCTCAGGCCAGACTACCTCTTCGGAACATTCTACCACCTTCTTGGGAAGCAGAGGGCAGATTGAGAAGACCCCAGGCCTGGGGTCAGAAGACCTGAGTTTAAATCCAGTTTTCACCACTTAGAACTTCACTGTCTATTAACATGACCTCTAGCCACAGGTCATTCTTTATAAATTTAAATCTAGATTAACTTAAACACAATTAAGAAGACATCTCAGTTGTACTAGACACATGTCAAGTGCTCAATGGCCACATGTAGCCCACAGATCCAATACTGGGCCAAGCACACACAGAACATTTCCATCATCACCAAAAGTTGTGTTAGCCAACATTGACTTAAAAGTCCAAGACCTGGGGTGCCTGGGTGGCTCAGTCTGTTAAGCGACCAACTCTTGATTTTGGCTCAGATCATGATCTCAGGATCCTGAGATCGAGCCCCATGCCAGGCTCCATGTTGGACGTGGAGCCTGCTTAAGATTCCCTCTCTTCCTCTCCCTCTGTCCCACCCCCCACGTCCCCCACCGCCTCTAAAAAAAAAAAAAGTCCAAGACCTAAAGGCAGCTATGTTTCCTCCTTGCACCTCATTTTCTTCATCTTAAAATGGGAATAACACTACAAATACTTCCCTAACAGGATTTGCTGTGGGAATAAAATGAGATCTCAAACTTGCGACTATGTCAGTATCTTCCTCTTTCCCTTTTGATCCAATAGCTCTTCCTCCCCCAACCTCCCATCTGCTTTCTGCAGGGCTGGGCCCTTCAGAAACGTTCTCCACCCCTGTCTCCACTACTCTTCCCCAGGCTGTGACCCATGGAACCAAAACCATGTGGAGCATTATTAAAAAGCAAAATGAGGGGCGCCCGGGTGGCTCAGTCAGTTGAGTGGCCAATTCTTGGGTCTTGGTTCAGATCATGATCTCAGGGTCGTGAGATTGAGCCTTGAGTTGGGCTCCTCGCTCAATGCAGAGTCTGCTCCCCCTCTCCCTCTGCCCCTTTCCCCGACTCACGCACACTCCCTCTTTCTCTCTGAAATAAATAAATCATTACAAATAATTTAAAAATAATAAAAAAAATAAAACAAAAATCCCCACCGGAGTGATCCCACCTCTCAGTCCGCATGTTCCTGGATCTCTTAGGAGCCTTTGTTAAAGCAGACCACTCTTCCCTTGGCTTCCAGAAGACCACACTCACCTGGTTCTCCCACTATGCCCGGGTTGCACCTCTCCATCTCTTTAATAAAGCTCTTTTTTTTCCCCTTTCTTTAATCTCTTAATGTTGCAGTGTCCCAGAGCTTTGTCCTTGGTCCTCTTCTCTCTCCACACAAACCCAATCCTGCAGCATTAAGTACTATCCGTAGTCTGATAACGTTCAAATCCGTGTCTCTGGCAGAGTCCAGTGGCTTGAACTCCAGACTCACATTCCAACTGCCAGCGCACAGTCCTCTGACCAGCATCTCGGCCTCAGCCCAAGACTGAAGTCAAGGGAGCGCCTTCTCCCCACACCAGCATGGGCCCCTTCCCTGTCTCAGTGAATGCCCACTCCATCCTTCCGGAGCCAAGCCAAAAGCCCTGGAGTCACTCTTGCCCCCTCGCTTTCTCTTACATTGCATATTTAAACCGTCAGGAAAGTCTGCTGGGTTTACCTTCAAAATCTGTCCAGAATTCTCCCACTTCCTCCTGCCCCTGCCAGCCACCCCCATCTCTCACCTGCAGCACTGCGAGCACCTCCTCAGCGGGCCTCCTGCTCCCCTCCCCGGCCCCCTTCAGTCTTTTCCCGATGCAGCAACAAAGCAATCCCTTTAAAATCTAAGTCAGATCATGGCCTTGCTTTGCCCTAAACCTTCTGCCTGGTTCCTGTTTTACTCTGAAGAACTCATGTGGTTTGACCCTCATGCCCGCATCTCTGACCTCACCTCCTGCCACTCCACCATTGCTCCCAGCCAACCAACCACGTCATCATCCCCCCCCACCCCACTGCCCCTCAGGCTGTGCCCTGAACGGGCCAGGTCCACTCCTGCCTCTGGGTCTCTGCACCTCTTGCACCTGCTGCTCACCCTCCGACATGATCTTCCCCTCACATCTGCATGGCTCCTTCTCTCACCTCCTTTCAGTCTTTATCCAAACGTCACTCTCTCCGCGAGGCTTCCCCAGGACATCCTAATGTGTTCACACCCCTTCCCTTGGGCCCTCCTTATCCCCTTCCCTGCTTCATTTTTCTCCTTAATACTCATCCCCAACAGACTAGACACACGCACATGCACATGTGCACACACACGTGATGCACACGATTTACTGTTTATATTCTTTATGAGACAGGGATAATTGTTTTAATTCACCACTTCATGCCCAGTGCCTAGGGCAGTACCTGGTCCATAGTAAACACTAAATAAATATTTGTTCAGTGAATGAATGAACCAAGAGGCCCTGGTGTAGACCTTACCCTTCATGGGGCTTGTGGAGCCTGCAGTGATCCCCAGGGGCCACCCACGTGTCCCGAAGCTCAAGGGCAGGAGCCTGGAAGGAGCCAGTCAGATCTTTCCTTAGAGCAGTTTGCCCCTGGCTTTGGAGGACGGGGGCTGGAACACGAGCCACCAAGAGAGGGTCAGCACAGCTGGACAGTGCCTTGCCACCCAGGGCCAGAGGGCCACAGGCAGCCGTGCGAACTGGAACGATCGGTTCCATTAGCATCTAGTAGCAATGGGAACTATAAAGCCTGAGATGGAGCATGTGTTTGGGGTTGCTAGGGACGCAGGCGGGAAGACTTCCCTGAGCCAGACAGGGTTTCTCCCCATGATGTACGGCAGGGAGGGTGATGGGAGTATTTATTAAAAACTCTTACCTGGGGCAATGCCTCCCTGGGGACGGATGAAAGCCAAGAGCCCACTTCCCCTGATTACAACGATGCACTGACGATATAGGAAAATGTATGTACCCAGGGTGGGGGGTAAATGGGCTCCTGAGATCTGTACTCCCTCCGCCCCAGGGTGTTAGAGCCAAAGAAGCATAAGGATGGTCAGAGGCTCAGGGAGGTCTGAGAGGACAGAGGGCTGGAGGGCAGGTAAGAAGCAGGGACTGGGCTGCCAAGCTGGCTGCAAGGAGCCACAGAAATGGGGAGTGGGAAGTAACAGGCGGCCAGGGCATGACAACGCAAAATTGTTTCCAGAGGTGAAATAGAGAACAAAGGTGAGGGTGAGGATATCACATATTGCCAGGAGATACGTATCAGGAGCAAAAGAAGCAGGGGAGAATTCAGCGCCATATAAAGAGCTTTAAAATACTGCATCTTGTTAAGACCTCAGCTCCCCAGGGTGCAGCCACAGTTCCGTGCAATTCACCAGATGGGGCACTGGGGCTCAAAGAGGTTCACCTGCCCAAGGTCACCCAGCTATCAGCACCGGGGACAGAATTTGAATAGAAGTCCCTCTAACTCCAAAGCTAGTGGTTCTTAACAGGAGCCCTAGGAGGCTTGCTGGAAACTTGGCACACATTTTTGCCCTCGCCGTGTAGTAACGTCTAAGCATTTATGTATTGAGATCCATTCTGTTAGTTCCTTTTAATTTATCCTTTATGTTATATTTAGGACATGATGAGTTTTTAAATCATGTGTGCAGAAAGGTTACGGTATCTCTGAATTTCATTTTAGGACAGTAAAAGTGGACTTTTTCAAAATACTTAATATAAAATGGGTTGGACTGAACTGGGAAACACCACACCACAAGGAGCCAGAAAGGTGTGAGTGGCATCCCCGTGGCTCTGGCCCAACCACTCCACCCCTCCCCCTGGGGCCCTGGGAGCAGAGAGGAAGGAGGACAGGGCAGGAGCAGGAGCTGAGAACCTCTGTCCACACCTCTCTGGGCCCCCACTCACCGCGGCCAGCCTTTCCCAGGGGGGCGGGCCCCCCAACCCAACAGCCCCACCCCCAGGCCAGTATAAATCCCACCTTTGGGAGTGTGTGGAGGCCCACGCCCCTGACTGTGCCACTGATCCCTTCACAGGAGCCATATTCTGCCCACAGTAGATTGGCCCTGGCGTGCTTCGTGACTCACTCCCAGCTCCTGTGGAGTGAGCTACCCTTCCCTCTGGTAGTCGGCGTGTGCTAAAGGAACACACACTGTCTTCAAGGTCAGACTTGGTGAGACAAGGCTGAACACGGTATGCTGTCAGGCATTTAGGATCTGGAGATGGCTGACACTTCGGCTTGTCCTCTGTTGCTCCCCTTCACTCCCACGACCAACCAAGGACTCTCATGGCCCTTTCTTTGAGAATAGAACTGGCCGCTTAATCCAAGTTGAGCTGCAAGGCAGAGGTGGCCCTGGGTGGGACCAGAGGGCTACAGTCACAGGGACCAAGGGGAAAATTGGGGGAGGAACGTGACGAGGGACGGGCGGAGACAGAAGGCAGCTTCTCTCCTAAGAGACAACAAACAAACACACTAGGACAAGGGCTAGACACCAGGGTTCCAGACGGGGGGCTGTCCCACCACATCTTATCTCCTCTCTGGGCCTCAGTTTCTCTTCCGAAACATGAAGGAGCTGGACCAGATGACCTCTAAAGGCCTCTGCTCAGGTGTGACAGCCTATGAGCTGGGGAGCCCATTGGCAAGGACGGTGAGAGCAGAGCGGGCTCCATGTCACTGCGGAAAGTGCCAAGGTCTGGGAGTCACCCCCAGGCTCCTTCCTGGCCCACTCGTCCATCCCTACTGCCAAACTCTGAACGCTGCTCACCTGGCCTGCAGCACTGGCTTCTTCCCAGCTCTCCCTGCCCCTGCCCTATTGCCACCCAAGCCCATCTGGCTGCCTCTAGTTCTCTTCCAAATAGAAATAGGAAGAAGCCTCCCCCTACGCTGATTCCCCACGGCACCCAGGATAATGCCTCGACTCCACGCCAGACGGAGGGCTTCTAAGCCCCTCTCTGACCTCAGGTCTCTCACATCGGACCTCACTGAATTTGAGCTTCCCAGGCTCCTCTGCCACATGCTCTCCCCTGACATTTCTCTCTAGAACCATCTTGCTCAAAAAGTAGCTCAGATGTCACCTCCCCCAGGAAGCCCTCCTGTATCCCAGCACAGAGCACTCGCTACTCAGTTCAGATTGTGCCTCCAGGGCTACGCACACAGGGTTATAATTACCTGTAGAGACTGCCTCCCTCATTAGACCCTGAACACCTCAAGACAGCAGGGGACCCTCACACACCGTCCCAGACACGAGTCAGGGAAGACTGGCCTTCCCAAACCCCAAGTGCAATCTTGACTCCATCACCAGCCAGCTAGCTTTGTAGCCTTGGGTAAGTCCTACCTCCTCCCTGGGCCTCAGTTTCCTCATCTGTACAATGAGTGCATAGGACCTGATCCTGAGGCTCCACTCCGGTCTGATGCTCTGGGCTCTGAGTTGGGGTGGGCCCTGCCTCTCCCTGCCCACTGAGCAGGATTCCAGGACAGCATGTGGGTGGCTTGAGCTCTGCCGTTCAGGGTGTATCTCTCCCTGGTTGCCACTGGGGCAGACACACTTCAGCACAGACATGCTCACGTGCAGCCCCTGCAGAGATCCATCCTCTTGCTCTGCACTCCCAGGGTTAATTATCCTGCAGCATCTACAGGGCTGCTTTCTCCTTTAATAGTCAATTAGATCTTGTTAGCTCTATTGTCATTTGTAGGACAAGTCACAGAGGTGCTCCCATCTTGCAGAAGCAGGTAGGGATCCCTCTGCCGGCGAGGGAGAGCTAGAGACCTGGCTACTGGAGAGAAGAGCACCGAGGGAGGTCCCCTCAAGAGGAGAGCGCGGCCAGGCCCCCGGGGTAGAGGCCTGTGAGCACCTCGTGCTTTGCCAGTCCACAGGGCAGGGCTTTGTGTGAGCGGTGTGGGGTCCCTCAGGCCCTTTCTGCTGCTTTCATGTCAGAAGGCTCCTTCCCGGGGCGGCCCACAGCGGGGTCCGTGGGCAGCGGTCTGCGACCCCCTCTGCCAACCCCGCCAGGCCTCTGCTGGGCCCACCCACATGCAGCCAGGCTGCGCTGCTCATGACCCCGAGGCTCACCCTGGTCACACAGGGGGTCGGCCCGCTGCCGCTTCAGCTCAAGACCGGGCTTTGGCTGCGCTAACGAGGCAGGGCCGGCTCTGCCCGTCTCCCCCTCCCCACCCGTGGCTGCCTTCCAGGCCCGCGGGCTGACCTCTCTTCCTCTTCTGCATAAATGAAATTTCTGACAAGCATGGCCTTGAGCCCCCTTGGCACCGAAGAGCTGACGTCTTGATGTGGCCAAAGAAACCGCTCTCTCTCTTCGCAGGGAGAGCAGAGTGAATTGTTCTCGCGGGGGCCGGGGTGAAATATGTATCTTGGAAACGATCCTGAGGCGAGCCACATAAGGCCCTTCATGGCAGGTCACAGCAGCCGCGCTGGCCAGCGGGGAGAGCCAGAGCCTCTTGGGGAGAGCAGGCTGGCGCCCTGACAGGCCGGAAGGGGGGCCGGCAGCCTGCCTCCCAGCACAAGCCCAAGGCCCCCAGAGCAGGGGGCCGTCGGCCTATTTACAGCCCCTCTGGGGTCAGGCAACAGCTAGCAAACTCACAGCTAGGGACATGGGTCCCCCACCTTGTGTGAGGCCCCCCCATTCCTGGGCCTGGGGGGTGCTGGGACGAGGGCCCTTAGCCAGGGGTCTCTGGGTCTCCTCCTGTGGGGACTGTGGATCATAAATAGCACACGCTTCTGACGGGAGGAGAGGGGGGAGGTTCAGAAGTGGCTTCAGATGAGGCTCAGGATCTTTTCTTTTTTTTCTTCTCTCTTTTTTTTTAACCTTCCTAAACGCTCTGGAGGGGAAAAGGAAATAATCAGGTTCCTGTGATCAAGCCTGAGGATGATAAAGTAGGAAGAACTCTAACTGCAGGAAGGAATGGGGAAACATTAGGGGAAGGCTGCCCTGTTTTATGGTCTGTACTGCTCTTCTTTGCTTCTCAATCTTTTTTCTTTTTAAGGGAAACAAATTAAAGGACTTGGATTTTAATGAAGCTACAGAAAGATAGGCTTCCTCCCCAGCCTCCCACGAGCCCCACTGTGACCTCCAGGAGACTCAAGTGTCTGCTTGACCACACCCAAGTGACCTATGAATCAGGCTCCAGGAGGCTGGCGCTGGATGGAAGGGAGCCCAAAAAAATCTCATTAATTTCTGGTTCTCAAAGGGTGGTCCTCAGAATGCCCTCAGGGGCCACAGCTGGGTGTTGGGAGGTAGGGAGAAGGGAGCCCAATCCCCAGCCCCTGATGTCCTGCTTTGACCACAGCAGCTCAGTGTTTACTGATGGGGATTCTGTGTGTGATTTTATTTGAACAAAAGATTTAAACACTAAAAACAAGTTTGTTTGGTCTGATCATCTCATTTTACAGATAAAGGTGTCTGAGGCTCTCCAAGGGGGAAGAGCTTAGGTCATCCTGCAAATGAATGACAAATCTGAGACTCAAGCCAAGGTATCTTGACATTTAGTCCAGTGTTGTTCTTCTGATGCCACCCTCTCCCCTTGCCAACCATGTTATCTGCTCTCATGGTTTCTTTTGCTGCCAATGCCAAAGCTATACTTCCAATCCAGACCCCTCCTTCATGTTTCAGAGCTGTGTATCAGCGTTTGCTGGATGTCTCTACTTAGATGTCCATGGGCACCTGCTATCCCCCACATCTACCGCTCGCCGTCTGCCCCTGCTAGATGCCAGCCTCCGCGATGGTCCATCCAGCCACCCAGGTACACAGTGGCAGGTCCAGGATTTTTATAGGAGGGAATAAAAGGCAGGCAGGCTGAAAGGGGGAATGAGGCTAGTGAACGATCACTGATCCATCCTCTTGCTCAGTCTTACAGCTGAGTCTGCATGGCAGGCACACTGCTTTTCCTTAGGTTATATACCTAATCAGGGTGCTGAGGATGTAATAGAAGACCTCCTCCTGACTCAGCCCCTGCAGTCATCCAGAGGAGAAAACAGCAGACATCCTTACCTCCTCCTTCATGTTCACCACCGCCCCATCCAATCAATGACCAAATCCAACTAAATGGACCTCCAAAATGACTCCTTATTTCATCTTCCTTCCTCTATCTGCTCTACAAGACAGGTCCAGACTTCCTCACCTCTCCTATATCAGCTTTGGAAGGCAGAACTCTGCCTTTCTTACCTACCTCTGTATTCCCACCACTCTCCAAGTGCCCGCACATAGCGGGTACTTGGTAAACATCTATTCAAAGAATGAATGGACAGATTGATAGATGGACGGATGGATGGATGGACTACTGTAACCTTCTCTTGATTGGTCTCTCTTTTTAAAATTTTATCACCCTCAAATATGCCTTCCATCTTACCACCAAGATGACTTATCTGAAATGTAAATTGCTCTCCTCACCTAAAACCCTCTTCAAAAATTCCCTGTTACTCCCAAAGTTCTCTGGCACACTTGGCACACTGGGTCTCCACGACTGGGCCCTGGATTCCTCTCCAGTCTCACCTCCCTGGCTGTCCTACTTTTTATTCCCCTGTGGCATATCCTTCTCGTTCACCTGACCCACTTTCAGTCTTCTTTTAAACCCAGCTCAGGGGACATCTCCCTTAGAAACCCTTCCTGTCTCTGCCACCCCTATTCTAGGCTGGTGGGTGCCTTGCCTCTGGTTCCACACTGCAAATCTCCATCCCTGCAGTTACCACACTGAGTTATCACGTACGGATTATGTGTCATCTCTCCCCACTAGACTGCTCACTCCTTGAGAACAAGTCCTATGCCTTACTCATCTGTCTCCCCAGCACAAAGACCAGCATAATGACCACAGTTGGGTTTGAAGTGAGTGAATGTGCCCCCATGTGGTTATTTCTGAGAACCAAGGATTCAGAAATCTTCCCCAGAGCTGAGTGTGCTCTGGAGGGAGGGGTGTCTCCACCATGGAAGAGCCAAGCCTTTCCCTTGACATGTCCTGATGGGGCACTGCTCTTGTGTGTTTACGCTTATGATAGGCAGAGGGATTGGGGGGGGGGCACCAGAACGATGGTAGACCCTTCCTTACCTCCCACTAAGCAGCAGGGAAGGTAGCCTACACCCAGTACTATTGAAACTTAGCTAATTGGCCATGCTGGGCCATCATGTCCTCCCTCTGCTGCCTGGCTGGTCTCAGAGAGGATGGGATGGGAGGCCCCCCCACAGAGGGGCCATGCTCAGGCCAATCCAATGCACAGGTCATAGGAGGGTACACTCACAGCAGCCCCGGTGGGAAGCCGGAGAAGGATGGGTGCAGCATCAACCTATGGGAAAAACTCCCAAACTCTAGGATAGAGAACGCTCTCCATCTAGCTCAGCAGTAGGGGTGCGGCGAGTACAACAGTAACCCCAATATGCCCCTCAGGCCAGTGATAGGGAGGCTGGAAGCGCACGCATCCCATTGCACAAGAGGCAGGAAATAACCCGAGCTCAGGATTCAGGAACAGGGATTAGGACTACAGCAAGTGAGTTTGTCCTCTGGGTTTTTGTTTTTTTTTTTCCTGCCAGACCACACCTGAGGAAAGGCACTAGTCCCCCATAGGAAACAAAGTCCTCACCTTAAAGCTGCTCTGAGTTATAGTACTCCCTTTGCAAACCCCCCCCCTCCCACTTTCCTGGAGGAGGCTGCATCGAGTGGAAAGAAAAGCTTTTTGGACTCATCTCACGGCCCGAGTTCAAATCCCAGATGTGCCATTTATTAGCTATATGCCCTACGGGAAGTTATTTTACAATGCTGAGCCTCAGTTTCCTTAACTGCCAAAAGACAGAACTTATACCTCACATGCTCATGTGTGAATCATGAAGCCACTCTACGTGGAGTGTCTTACCCCGTGCCTGGGACATCACAGGCGCTCAGTACCTGCCGGCTCACACCTCGTTCTACCCTCAATCCTCCCAACCTCAGCTTCCGCACTCTTAAAAATTGCAAGTCTGGGAATTGGGCCACAGGGAGAATAAGTCATTGCATGGGAAGGTAAAGTTTAGGGTAGATGACTGGAGAACAGTGAGGCCAAGATAAAGCGAGAAATACATAAGAGCATCATCGGGAGAAAGGAGCAAAAAAGCCCCCACAACAGGGGTCCCTGACTGCCCCCCATTGGGGTCATTCTTGGAACACCCTTTGAAGTATGGGCCTTCCTGTTTTTAAAAGAAGCTAAGGAGGGAGTCTGAATACAAAAGGAGGTAATAAAAATGATTAAAGGAATTAGAAGGCTTGACCTATAAATGAAGGTTAAAGGCACATAACATGGAACCCAGAGAACCAGGGCCTGCGAAGACATGATAACTTCCCATAAATATGCAAGACAGAGCCACATAAAAGAAGGGCAAGAGTCGGTTAAGCGACTGCCTTCGGCTCAGGTCATGATCCTGGAGTCCCTGGATCGAGTCCTGCATCGGGCTCCCTGCTCGGCGGGGAGTCTGCTTCTCCCTCTGCCCTTCCCCCCTCTCATGCTCTCTCTCTCTGTCTCATTCTCTCTCTCAAATAAATAAATAAAATCTTTAAAAAAAAAAAAAAAAAGAAGGGCAAGAATTATTTCAGGCAGCTTGGGACACCATTAAAAGAAGAAATGGCCTGAAACTAAAATAAGAGGAAGTTAAATCTGGACCTTGGGAATGATGGCTGATACGGGGTAGTGGAGGGACAAGACAGCACCTGGCTGTTGGTGCCAAGTCATCAGAAAGTGAAATCCACAGGTCCCAGGGCTGTTGTCCCCGTTTGGGAGAAATGGCCCCTTCGGGACCCATCTTGGCTTCTTAGAAGGTGTTCTCACTCTCCACGCTGAACTGCTATTTCCAGGCATCCAACTCATGACAGGAAGGGCCCTGGCTCCAGCTGCCCAGCCTCAGCTTCGCTCTTGAAACAGAGACAGGTGTAGCCACCTTCAGCTGTTGGCCTGGCTGGCGGGAGCATGAGGCCAGGAGGCCAAGGTCAACAGTCTGAGCCCCACGTGGGCTTTGCCAGGGTGGTAGTGCGAGAACGTGCTAGACAAGAACTATACCCATTGGTAGAAATGTGCCTAAGAGCACAAGCCCCCCACAAAAGGACCATCCCTGAACACGGGGCTGCAAGAGCATTACATGTGGAAGCTACTCATAAATACCTTAACACACTCTCTCAGAAGTGAGTGTTTTTATCCAGTATGTCAACACCACACACTAAAGCCTCTCCTATGCCAGGAGGGTGGGGGGTTGCATTCTGCCTGAGGGCCCCAAGCCTTGGCCATGGCTGCTAAGGGCGGCCCCGTGCCTCTCCACTAGGGGTCTGGAGGGATGCCAAGAGCCTGCCGATGCTGCCCGTGAGCATCTCCCCAACCTGTTTGCACAGATCCTCCTACCCAACCATAAATCCCTTTTACAGTTCTTCTCAAAGCTCACATAAAATTTATCTCGCTTTTTGCCTGAAACTGAGTAAAAAAAAAAACAAACTTTAATTACAATAAGAGACACCTGGAGCAAAACACATGGAGAGCCCATTCAATACTCATTTATTCATTCGATCAATAAATATTTATCGAGCACCGGGAACACACGGGCATTGTGAGGGTTGATGGAGGCTACAAGATGAAAAAGGCATTCTCCCTGCCTTCAAGGAGATTGCCATGGTGTGGGGCGGGCTGCTATCAGTAGAGCACAAAAAGCAGTAAGAGAGGCAGAATGTGAGGGCTTTTAACCGAGGAGCAAACTATCAGGTAACTCAGAGGAGAAATGAATCATTCTGATGGGGAGGACCAGGGAAGTTTTCAGAGAGGGGGTGACATATGATCTGGGTCTTGAGTAAAGAATGGAATTTCATCGGGTATAAGAAATGCCATGAACAAAGCCATGGGCGGCAGGAGAATGCTGGTTGTTGACAGGAAGAGTGAGTGGCCCAGTAAGACCAGAGCAGAGAACAGAGCCCTGGGTAGGGCCGGGGAGGGTACAGAGGAGGATGGTAAAAGGAAGTACATTATGGTCAGATGGTGGAAGGGCTTAACGCACACCAAAGATTATGTACTTTACTTGATAAACAAGAGCAACCCTAGGAAGTTCTTGAGCTATGAACAACAGGAGCCAGGTCTGTAGGTTAGAAAGAAAACACGGGTTTGACATGTACAATAGACTCAAGAAGTGACCAGAAGCAGGTGGAAGGTTCTCCCAGGCAAAGGGTCAGAAAGACCCAACCAGGGCAGTGGCAGAGACAATGGGAATTCTGTTTCTGCAAAATCGTGGGCATGTTATGGTAATACTGGAGCAGCCCATTTCCTCAACCTGTTCCTTCTGCCTGGAGTGTCCTGCACCCCATTCATCTGGCTCACTTCAGAAGTCAGCTTGAGCATTTCCTGGCCCACTCAAGCCCTGTCCCTGCTCTGGGCTCCATCCAGCACCTAGTACCACTGTTAATCGTCATCTGGTAACTTGTCGACCTCTGCCATCAGACTGTGAGGTCCTTAAGGATAAGGTCTTCCTTATCTCTGTATCCCCAGGACCTGGTCCCTACTGGGCACGTCCCTGAGCACTCTCTGTGCATACGGTTTCTCTCTTTCTTTCACACCCACACACATAAGCACACTCCACTGGCGTACACGTAGGGGCCAGTCCCATGTCCAATGCCTCTCCGCCATCCCACCCTCACTGCGAGCCCCATCACCCTATTTCCAGTGTAAATTATCCTGCCTAGCCTCTCTCCACCCCATTAAAATATGATGAATTGTTTTCAGCTCTCATGCAGGACTCCATATTGGGTTATCTGGGCTGAAACACAATCTGTTTGCTGATATCAAAATGCAGCTGCTCACCCGGGGGATTAACACTCTGACAAAATCATTAGAAACCTGATGGAGTGGTAAGCCCTCCTGAGCTTGCCGAACACTCATTCCTCAGCCTAATGAATGCCTTCCTCCCAGGCACGTGCTTACAACCCATCCATTTGCCTGCCTCCTTCTGGCTGGGCAGTCTGGAGACTCTAGTGAATGCCTCGAGGAAGGTTCACCCCCAGTTGGCTGGGCCACCTATCAAGACCCCCAGCTAAGAATTGCCCTTGTAATCCTGTGGCTTTTATGAGTTAATAATAAACATTTGCTTTCTACTTTCAGGTAGGTTGGGATAGTTTGTGGCAGATCAATACTTGCACTGAGAACAAGTAGAAATGCTAAATAAAATACAATCATCATCTGTTTTAAGGCATCACAGACCTGCTGGAGCAACAGGGATCAGAGAGGATATGATGACAGAGAGGGGAAAGTGGGGGGAATTAAGCTGATGTTCTATAGTTGCTTCCCACCTGGAGGGATTTGCCATTTTTGGGCACAGGATGAGAGGCTGGGAGTCCAGGCTTTGCATTGGCACAGGGCTGCTGCTGGGGGACAAAAAAGCCAGGAGAACTTCCGGCAGCTTAGGACTATAAAGAGGAAATTAGAAATGTAAGGGGCCTCAAATGCATGGCCCGTTTTCCCCTGAGGTCATTTATAGAATTCTTTTTTTTTTTTTTTTTAAGATTTTATTTATTTATTCATGAGAGACAGAGAGAGAGAGGCAGAGGGAGAAGCAGGCTCCCAAGGAGCAGAGAGCCCGATGCGGGACTCGATCCCAGGACCCTGGGATCATGACCTGAGCCGAAGGCAGACGCTTAACCATCTGAGCCACGCAGGCACCCTAGAATTCTAAAGCTGAATGGAGCAGAAGGCCAAAAAACAAACAAACAAACAAACAAACAAAAACCTAAGCAGAAAGTCTCTATAACACAGCTTTTCCTGCAGTCTCAAGGTGCTGAGGAGACAAGACTAGAATCAGGACCCAGCAGAGAAGGGAAACGGTGAACACAGCAGGCCCTCAATCAATGCGGGCTATTTCCTCAGAAAGGGGTGAATCAGAAGTCGATTAAACCTTATCAAAACACAACCCAGCTGGGACTCAGTTGGGTCTTTAATTGGATTAATATCATTGGTTGTACTCTGCCTAGCAAAAAGTAAACCTCTCTTGAAGGTCACAGTGTCTACAGCCTATACAATTATTAGGCATGCTCAGACATAGACTCATATGACCAAAATCCAAGAAGAAGAAAAAAAAAAAAAAAAACAGATGATAGAAACAGACCCATGGGTGATCCAGATATCAGAGTTAAAAGGACTCTGTGATAAATTTGTTCAAAAATGGTAAGAAAATGTAGAAAACAGATGAAAATAAAGAATTTCACCAGAAAATTAAAAACTATAAAAAGAATCACCCAGAAATTTTACAAGTTAATAATAATAAATGTCTTAAAGAACTGGAGGTTTATGAAAGGAACATGGTAAAGTGGGAAAAGCACTGAGACCCAAGAGTAAAAAGGCCACGGCTGTGGTCCCTGGCTCTGCCTATATCTAGCTAAGAGAGTCTGGGAAGTCACTTTAACTTCTCTGAGCCTTGGTTTCCCCATCTGTCAAAAACGATAGAGAGCTACTCTATCTACCTCAGGGCATCAAGAAGATATAATTAAATAACATGCATGAAAGCTCTTTATAAATTACCAATCATTATACAAATGGAATTTACCATTATTATAACAGTCTGACATCAATTCAAAACCAAGTGTTTCTGCTCCAACACCAGAAGTATTTTATGTCCCTGATAGGTGATTAGCATGCCCCTGACGAGAGCCCACAGGGTCATAAAGGGTTTTGACCAGAGAAAGCTAAGAGAGAAATAAACATAAAACAGCCAATGCTCAGTTATGTCGGGGTTGAGTATTCACTCTGTGGGTTATCCCCAGACAACTGAAAATCCTAACCTAGCTTCCCCCACTGCTCAGCATGCTTCTGGATCATCCCCTTCATTTTCCAGATGGTGCATGCTCATGGAATGCAAACCCACATTAATGTCTGCCAGACGAAACATAATCAGCAAGGTAAATCCGAAGCACAAATACCTCAATGCCTTCCAAAGCCAACAGCAGTAAATTCTGATTCTCCACACTCCAGTAGTATATGTAATGGAGAATAATGATTAACTTTCACATGTGAAGGCAATGCAGCCCACCCCCTACCAGTAGGACATCTGAGCTTCAAGGGCATGGAATGGACAGGCACTGTGCTAGGTCTTTTAGAGAATAAAGCTATTGTAAGGTCATAGGCTGGCCTGAGTGTAGCTTTTAGTCTCATAGGGAAGATGTCATGTATCCAAATAATTACAATACATGGTATAAAGTGACATCAGAGTGACACTTGTTAAAGTTAAAGAAGTATAGGAATTTGTGGGAAAGCTGATTTGGGCTTGAGTTGATCACAGATTTGGCCAAGGTAGCAACAGATCTTGCCTTGAAAGGCAGCAAAATTGGAAATAATCCAATTAGAGGGAAGAGTTTGAGCAAAGGCACAGAGCTAAGAGAACACAGGATGAGTACAAGGAACTGAGGTCAGTTCGATAGAGGTGTTAATCATGAATAAAAATTTTTTAAAAAAGAAATTAATATTTATTAAACACTTACTATGTGTTATCAGTTTATATCCATTACCCCAACTGGACTTGGAAACAATCCTCAGAAGGACGTATTATTAATCTCACTCTTTAGAGGTAAACTGAGACTCAAAAGTAAATTAATTTCCCTGAGATCCCTCAGCTAGCACATGGAGAGCAGGACTCAAATCCAAAGGTGTTTGGCTCTAAAGCCCATACGCTCCCTGAGGGTGGCATCCCCGACCCACCGCCTGGGCAGTACGACCGCACATGGGGGACCTCCTGCACACAGCTGGAGCTGCAGAGGGGTAGGATTGCAGATAACCTGGAAGCTGTTTGCACAGAGATGGTATTTACAGCCACAGACTGGACAAGACAGCCCAGAAAGGGTGAGCAAAGCGTAAAGGGCTCAAGAAAGAAGAATAACCAGAAAAGAGATGAAGAAATAGGAGTAGAAAAAGTGAGAAGGAGTCAGGAGAAGGAAGACCCTGGTCTAATGGAAACCATGATCAACAGAGATTTGAATGGAAATCAAGATCAAAAAGGAAGAGGTAGTCAAGACTGTACTGGTCACAAAGAGGTAAAGAAGGATGAGAGGATGAAGACCAAGAAAGCGCCACTTGGTTGGCGGCATTCTTCAAAAGAAGATTCAACAGAATGATTTAATGGAGAGAAGAAAGCCTACAGCAAGGTGTATGCATGGTGAGAAAGCTGGCCTGACCCGAGGATGTGGCCATACCAGAGGGAGAGCTTTCAAAACTTTCCTGATGGCAGGCAGCATCTGGGGATATTTATCAAAAAATATGAATTTCCAGTCTTGTCCCTGTCCCACCAATCAGAATTTCCAGGGAGGAGGGTCTGGGAAGCAGCCCAAAAGACTCCCCTTCTTCCCTCCCTCCCTCCTTTCCTCCCTCCCTCCCTTCCTTTCATAGGCTCCAATGCAGGGCTTGAACTCATAACCCCGAGATCAAGACCTGAGCTGAGATCAAGACTTGAACTGAGATCAAGAGTCAGACGCTTAACCGACTGAGCCATCCAGGCGCCTCCAAAAAATTCTTAAATCACCAGGACTATTTCAGTGTTTCTCAAACTTGAATGATCGTGAGAATCACCTGGGGATTTGGCTACACTGTAGATACTGGTAGGTCTGGGGCAGGGCTTGAGATTCTGCATTTTAACATATTCCCAGGTGATGTCAATGCTGCTGGTCTGAGAACCATATTTTTAATGACAATGGAGCAGACCAAGGCTTACTTGTCCCAGACAGGTAGGTAACAACACCTGGCTCCTGGCAGCTTTTGTCTTTCTACCATCTGAGGACTGCATTCCTGGCTCCTTTCCACACTCACCAACAGATGGCAGCAGATCTAAACGTCATTTTCCATAGAAGTGCAGATTCCATTCCATTCCATCTGGACTTCCTATGCGCCATAAAGAGCATCAGTTATTCACTCTCCCAAGATACATAATTGGACAGGTGAGCACAGAAAAGCTTCCCTTGACTACTGCAGTACGGCGAGGGTGAGTTCTCTCTCTGCTAGGCTCTTATACCATATATTGTACTATTCATTGGGCACTTAAGATATGTTTTGCCTTACTGTAGTTATTAGATTGTCTTGGATGGCCCTTCAATTTTTCATATGTCAGTATTATCTCCACAAGCTCTCAGACGTCAGGGATCAAATACTACCCTTTTACTTCTTAATCTTGACTTGCGGTTTGTTCATAGTATTGAGTATGAAGGAGTGACTGGATCAGCCATCAATTAAATGCATATTCGATTTGTTTCACTCTTTCTTCCCAGGAACAATGAATGCTTACAAGAAAGTGTTAATGGTCTGGAAAAGTCCTGTACTTAACTTGCAAGTCTGCATTCATGATGTATCCCTTGAGAACTATCCAACACATCACTAGGGAAAACTTCTCCTAGCCTGGCAAACAGATACTCCAGGGCGAACATTTGCTTTATCCAGGGCAGGATGGGAGGCCACACTGGCATAACATAGTGTCAACTGGTCACCAGAAGACATAGTGGTTTTTTGAGACAACGGTTTACTTCTCTATGGCCAACCTAGCATCATTAGCCGATATTCTCCCCAGACACAAAATTCACAACGTTCTCCTCTTTCTTGCTGGTTAAAATATTTTGACTGGTTGAGACTCATACATACCTTTGTTTGTTTGTTTTTGGTTTTCTTTTTAATGTAGGCTCCCACCCAGTGTGGAGCCCAACGTGGGGCTTGAACTCACGACCCTGAGATCAAGACCTGAGCTGAGAAAAAGAGTCAAGATGCTTAGCCAACTGAGCCACCCGGGCACGTCCCTCACACATACTTTAGCTTTGTGATTTATTGTGGATTCACTAGACTAGGTCTACTTTGCAAAATGGCCCATGAGCCTTGATCATCTTTCTTTTCTGAGCAAACATTGCAGGTTGCTCAGTCGTAGGCCTTCCACACTGTTCTCTCCCTAGAAGACTACTAATAATTACGCTCCTATTTATATCTCTGTCCAAGACTTCCCTTCTGAATATCGTATTATTTCTATTTGACTCCCTGACACCTCCACTTGGATGTCTATAGAACTCCACATTTCCCGGATGGAATCCTTGATGTTCCCTTCCTTACCCTCCACCCCAACCAGGGTTGCTCCTTTCCCATTCTCCCCTTCTTCCTAAATGATCCCTCAGACTACTGAGCTGCTCAAGCCAGAAACCAGGTAATTCCTGAGCTTTCCTTCATCCACATCAGTCTACTACCAAGACTGGTCGATTCAACTTCAAAAAGAACTGTTTACTTCTCACCATCGCCACTGTCACCCCCCTAATCTAAGCTAACATCATCTCCAGCCTCGATTATTAAATGGTACCCAAAACTATGTTTTGATCTTTCAACTCATGAGTTCATTTGTTCATTCAACCATTGATGGCCGTACCTACTCTGTGTTAGTCAAAAGAGCAAGAGAAGTTCAGGGAACATCCATAAGCAAACCTGCTACACTAGAGGTATTTATTTTCTCTTAAAGATTTTATTTATTTATTTGAGAAAGAGAGAGCGCACACAAGCAAGGAGGAGGGACAGAGGGAGAGGGAGAAGCAGACTCCTCACTGAGCAGGGAGCCTGACGCGGGGCTTGATCCGAGGACCCTGAGATCATGACTTGAGCCGAAGTCAGAAACTTAACTGATAAGCCACCCAGGTGCCCCTAAAGATATTTATAAGGCATAATGACACAGAAGAAGGGTATGAGCACTAGGAGGGAGGGGAAAATGTAACAGGGAACACCACATGGGGAACATGACATTTAAACGGTGTTTTCGAGAATTACAGACAAAAGTCTTCTGAGTATGGTGGCAGGTAGAAAAGTATGGTGCTTTTAGGGAGCGTTGAGCACAGCCCAGAGTTGGGAGGGGAAGTGGTGATGTGACTGGTGTGGTAGGCAGGGGCCAGAGAACGTGGGGTGCCATAATAAAGTGGCCTATGTTCCCCTAAAATTCATATATTGAAACCCTCATCCCCTCTACAACAGAGCGTGACTGTATTTGGAGAGAGGGCCTTTAAAGAGGTGATGAAGCTAAAATGAGGTTATTAGGGCGGGTCCTCATCCCCTCTGACCGGTGCCCGTATATGAAGAGGACACTCGGATGAACAGAAGACACATCAGGCGTGCACATGCGCAGAGGAAAGGCCACGTGAGGAAATGGTGAGAAGGTGACCATCTGCAAACCAAGGACAGAGGGCTCAGGAGAAACCAAACCTGCCAACACCTTGATCTTGGACTTGCGGCCTCCAGCACATGAGAAAATACTTTTCTGTTGTGTAAGCTACCCAGTCTGCGGTACTTTGTGCGGACAGCCCTAGAAAATTAATGCTGCTACTATAAACTTAACTACTACGTGACCTGAGTTGGGACCTTATCCTGGAGGTAACAGGCAGCCCGGAAATGGCTTAAGCAAGGAAAGGACTCTTTATCCATCTATCTATCAGTCCCCATATGCAATGTGGGAACTGTGCCAGGAACTAGAAGTACAGTCCAAAGCTTTATCTGCAGAAATGACATTTTACGAGAGGGACGAATAGGAGTTGACCAGATTAAAAAAAAAAAAAAAAGGCAGCAGGGCAAATAATAATAGTCTTCCAGGCAAAGAGAACAGTGTGTGTGAAACCCTGAAGACAAGAAGGCTCTGGGCACGCTGAAGAACCAGACACCAGGTCAGAGTGGGCAGAGCTTAGGGAGAGATGCAGATGGAAGGGGTCAAGGCTAGATCATGCTTCTTAGGCTTCCAAAGCAAATGTGTCCCCTCTCTGGAGAATTTTCCTGGAAATTTCTAGGCCAACTGGAAGGGCCTGCTCGGGGCCGAAGCTGAAGCTGTGGCCTCTGGTTGCTGCCATCTTTCTCCTTCGGTGAGCGGCCAGGGAAGCCCTCCCTGAGGCCCAGCTGTCTGCCCATCAACGCCAAGGTGACACCATCAAATGCATTTCTTCCCAGCCAGTGCTCTGAGAGACACCAGGATTTGCATTTCAATTTGATTTCTTTCCAATGATTCCAGCCAAAGCTTGGAAATCGCTCCCCTGTCATTCTCTCTGTGGTCCTGTTTTCCTTTTTTTTCCCTCTACCCCTGCGGAGGGCTGTTTTTTTTTCCTTGACATCCTGCTCCTTGATGCAGAGAAAAGTCATCCTTAACAGCAGTTTTATTGCCCAGTGATATTAACACAATGAAGGAAATCACTGCTAATTTTTATGAATTATCTCATCATCTGCAACTAATTAACAGCTGCTCTAAGAGAAGGCAACAGGCTTCCCCTCTGAGAGCCTCTACCACAGCCCCACCCCTGCCCGCAAGGGGGGTCCGATTCCTCTGCTAGGGAAGGGCACTTCCTCTCCGACAGGTCTCCCTGCCTCCAGCACCCCCCCGCTGCCCCCCAGTTCTGCACCTTCCTGCCTGCCCCAGTCTGGGGAGGCAGCACTGGGCTGACAGGCACACTCTGTGGTCTCTAGGCAGCCTGTGACGAGGATGATTTAGGTTAGCTGGAAACTTTATTAAAATCCAATCTAAGTGGGCCGCCGCTGTGCTCCGTTCTCATTACCCTCCCTCTCCAAAATCAGGTCTTGGCCTCTGTGCCATGCTGAATGTGTCTATAAAACTGAGTGAACAGGCAGCCAACAGCTAAATGGCACTTAATCAGGGGATAATCTAGACCCAGGTGGACAGTAAATACTTGGAGGGGCAGAATGAAGCGAGGGAGGGGAGAGAAAACAGCAGAGCAGGACGACGACGGGGAGGTTAAAACGCGTCTGTTGCAGCCTCGAGAGACGGAGAGGAACCGCACAGGACAGAATCCCAGGCTGGAGGCGACCTGGAGGACCACGGCTTGAGAAACGGAGGCCCAGAGAGGCGCCGTGACCCTGAGGGGCAGCAGGTGCCCCGGCCCAGGACTCATTCTCATCCTGGGCTTCCCTGCCAAGCCCTGAGCTGCTCCAGCCGCCCTTCCTGCCCCAGCCTGCCTTTTCCCCAGTGCCTCTCTACTCCTCCTCCAACCCGACCGGACCCTGTGAGAATCCTCACTTTCAGGCCCCTGGCCTCTGGCCAAGCCCCTGGCAGCCCCTGGCTGTGTCTGCAGGGATGAAGGGAAGAGCACTGAGGGAAGAGGGAGAAGGGTGACAAAGCCTGAGGTCAGCCCACCCCATTGCGGGGTGGCGCCTCCCCGGGTGGGACTCAGGCATCAGAGCCAAGCAGGGCAGGGGGCCCCTGTGATGCTGGGCCAAGCATATACCATCTCTAAAGGTCAAATGCTTCCCACAGTGCATTCCACTATAACTGGAAAGCCTGGAGATGGCCCGTCGTCGTAATGACAGGGAGGACGAGACACAGGGAGGGCGCTCCTGAAATCCCCCCACCTCCCCCCGCCCCAGGTCTCTTTCCCTCCCTTCCAAACCCTGAGACAGCCAGTCCACAGCTCCCCTCCCCCCCAACCAGAATGTTCTTTGCTGTTCTATTTCGAGATGCATAACTTAGCTCATTTAGTCCCTGTTTCCTGCCCCAATGTCCCCATTTTCAAAGCCAGTGGGTATATGGCCCCTTGTGGAACAAATACCCACCTCCACAGCAGCCCAGGATAAGAATGAGTCATCCATTTACTCATTCATCCCACAGATGTTTATTTACCACCTGCTCTGAGCAAGGCCAGGGGAGTGCAGGTAAAAAGAGAAACCAAAGCCTGCAACTCCTGTCACTAGGTCTCTGTGAGTCACACACACCGTGGAAGGGGAACACAGGAGAGGCCAAAGTCCTTGACACAGAAAGGGTGGTCGGAGGGGTGGGGGTCACAGGAGGAGATCATAGGTCAGCAAGGCCTTGAATATGAATAAAATCCCACCGGCCCGCAAGGTGAGAGGGTGAGCATTCCAGGCAGAGGGAGCCAAGGTCCAGACACGTGAGAGGCAAGGGTGTTCTGGAGACTCCTGTGTGTCTAGCAAGTGGGAGGCATGCTAGTGAGTGGTTATGGGGCAGGATATGGGGAGGAGGGAGTGATACTGAGCAATGATGCCATCTAGAAAGTCTGCAGCCTGCTTATAAAGGCTTCAGATACCCTGGAAAGAAGTCTGCTCTTTCTTCTAGAAAGACAAAACTAGGAAAGAGTCAGGAAGTGAGAGGTGACAGGGAGGGTGGCCAGGGCCGGGAGCGGTAGCAGTGGGTGTGGGGACGTTCAGTGAGCCAAGCTCTCCCCGCAAGGCAGGTCCTGCTCCCCTCAGACGTCTGGGTGGGGATGCCTTGGCTTTGGATCCTGGTGCATCAGGGCCTGACGCCCCCAGGACCCTGCCACCTTCTTGGCTGTCATGCCCCACAGCTTAGGCAGAAGGGGGTCCCACTGTCTGAGTAAACTTGTACTCAGCACCCCAAATGTCGCCTTCCCTGCCCTTCCCCAAGTGCCCCTCCCTCCAGGTCTGTGTTAGGTGGGTGGGCTGTGCCCCGGGGCTGAAAGCTCATCCTGAGCGGCTTGTAAAGCACCATGGGAGAGCACAGAGAAGCCAAGAACTCCAGTCCCCACACTTTGCCGGGCTCCGAGGACAAGAAGTTTTCCATTATCTTCCTGAGCTGTTTACTCAAAAAGTCAAGCTTCATCAAAAGAGGAGAAGGGTACTGGTTTTAAAGCTGGGCAGGACGGTGTAATGGGCATCTAGTCTCCAGAGGCAGATGGGGCTCCAGCCCCATACAGGCTGTGTGACCTGGGGTAAGTTATTGAACTTCCCTGAGCCTCAGCTTTCTCAACTATAAAACTGACATGATGATAAGACTAAATCATTTTGAACAGCACTGTCCCTGGCATGTAATAAATACTCATTAAACATTGCTATTATTATAAGGCTAGATACTTCTGGCCCCCAAAGACCCAAATCTTACCCCAAACTCTTCTTTCCCTTTTGGAGTGTTCCTTCTCACTCCCATCCCCACTCCCTCTACCTCAAAGGATTGCCCCATTTTTATAAAAATTCCTAGTGGGGCCCCTTGCCTGGTCTTTAGGGCCACCTGCCAAGCCTCCTTCTCCATTCTCCTTCCCCTGGGGCCCCACGCTGATCTTACACGGCAAGAACTCTCTGGGCCCTTTTCCTTGGTGCCTTCCAGGAAAAGCAGTACCCGGTACATTTAATAGGGCTGAATAAATAGCGATAATAATATATGTTCAGCCATTAGCCGCATAAGTAATCAAAGATCACTGCCATATGATTCCTGGTTAAACATCATTTGGAATCTAATAAATAAGTGGCTATAAATAAAGGCAGCATGCAGACTTGTCCCCTCTGAGCGGTGCAGGTTCTGCTCTTATTTTCAGCCTAAAGGTGCCTTCAGCGCTCCTCCTATGGTTCAATTTCAAGTCTATTGCTCTCTCCCAAATGTCTGAAAAGGAAGCCTGCAAGGGTAAGACCAGGAGGAGGGCTCAGGGGCAGCATCTGCCTTCTGCTTCCTTGAAGAAACTGAGGTGTCCCAGGGCCCTTGGGGGGACAGACCTCATTCATGCCCCCCTTCTCCCCCACAACTCTCCCTGGGGGCTCTGTGGCAGGCAGCACAGGTGGGGGCAAGAAAGGGAGGTGCCTGGTGTGGAGGACAGAGAACAGCCAAAAAACTCTGGGTTCAAATCCAGGGTCCTCCAGGTTCTGCATGAGTGACCTTAGTCTCTCCAAGCCTCGGTTTCCATCCCTAAATACCAGCCATTACAACCCTATTACCTCTGGAGACTTGCAAAATGTTAAGTACGTGATCCATAGGAAATGATGGGTACATATCAGATGCTCGGTAAATGTGAATATCATTCCATCTCCTGTGCTAACACCCTTGAAAGGGCTGGCCCACCACCCTTCCATTAAGCTCACTCGAGATGGAAGCAGGAGATACATCAAAAAGGGCAACAGAGGCCCAAAATGCCAGTGTGCCCAAGGTCCCTGGATCACCACGTCCCTGCTGCTTGCTGACCCTTTAGCACTGGATGCCTCCCTGTTTTGTACTGCCCAATGGTTCCTTCATGTCTGAGAGTCCTGCGTCTCCATATTTAGAACATTAACAAAATATTCTCTGTCCCGTATGTCCCACAGAGGTAAGCCCACTGCAGGGCACTGTCAGCATTCAGTAAGTACCGGGGGATGGAGGGACAGGTTGGACCAGCTTCCAGGTCTCCTAATTCCTTGCTCAGAGCAGTACCTTCCTTCTTATGTGGTGCTCCTCAAAGCACTGAAGGGAGGATCTGTCCCTTTCTGGAAGGATGACAGGCAGAGTACGAGACAGTCTGCTGAGACTCTGGGGGGATGTTATTCTCTCTGGGCCCTCTGACAGGAAATAAACGCATCACTCCAAGCCAGGCCCAGCAAAGCCCACGTGACGCGGACTCAGATAACACTCAGCTTGTAGGTTACTCCTTTAGAACCCGACACGTTAAATCAACATGATGAAGGGCTTCCTGTTACATAGTCTCTTCCCGGCTCTCTCTCCCCATGTGCTACAATCTCAGTCACAGTCAGACGGCTGTCCTCTCGGGTTCCCTCTACCCATCAAGGAAATCACTGGCTTTGGTGCTCTGGGCTGCCCGGTTCTCATGCAAAATGGTTGACCATAACAGGAGTCAGGCAGCTCGGGCCAAGGACTGGACTGGGGACAGTTTCCAAGTGCATGCACAGCCCCCTGCACAAGGCACTGCTCAGGAGAAGGCTTTCAAGTGGCTCAGCCTCCCATCTTGGAGGCCGTCCAAACAGAGGAGCGTAATAATGGCCCCCAAAGACGTCCACCTCTTACTCCCTGGAGCCTGCGAATATGTTACCTTCCATGGCAAAAGGGGCTCTGCAGATGTGATTAAGGTTACAGACCCTGAGATGGGGAGATTATCCCAGTAGGCTCAATATAATCTCATGAGTTCTTAAAATCAAAGAGCCTCCCTGGCTGAGCTGCCATGTGACAATGACTTGACCTCCAGCTCTGAGGTTGGAAGAAGGGGGCCACGAGCCAAGGGATGCAGCAGACTCTAGAAGCTGGGAGCAGCCTTAGCCAACAGCCAGCAATAAAACAGAAACCTTGATTTTATAACTGTAAAGTACTGAATTCTGCCAAAAACTCAAATGAGCAGGAACAGATTTTCCCCTAGAACCTCCAAAAAGAATAAAGCTCTGCCGACATGGTAGTTTTCTTCGCCCAACGAGAGCCGTGTTGGACATCAGAATTACAGACTAGAAGATAATGAATGTTTCTTGGTGAAGCCACTGAATTCATTGCAATTCATTATGACAGCAATGGAAAACTACAGTAATAATAATTATGATTATTAACTATGGTAATAATAATAGAACTACTGATAACTATTATTTATTGACCTATAAATTATCAGGCACCATGCTAGCTACTCTGCATATGTTATCACACACCAACCTCAACAATCATCCAGGATGAGTAATATCACTCCCCTTTTATAGGAGAAAACAGATGCCAAGTAATTTGTCCAAGGTCACATGTTGAGACTATAATTCAATTCCAACTTTCTTTGTCAATAAAGCCCATCCCTATTCTACTACCCTATGACAACATCCAAAAACTATGCTTGCCATGATGTTGAGCAAATTGTTGCTATTTTTATAGTATATATTACTATTTTTTAAGAAACAAAAGGAAATGAAATGTTTATTAAATATTACTAGATGCACACACCATGTACTTTACATATCTCCTCTCAATTAATACAATAACCTCCTACGGTACATTGTTATCTCCGGTGTACAGACGGGAAATTGAGTGCAAGAAAGGTTGAGCAATTTGCCTAAAGGAATATGGCCAGTAAGGGAGATTTGTACCCAGGAATTTTTAATCCAAGAGAGACACTGGCTCGTGACCCAAAAGGGAGCCCCCTGCCCAGGCTAGAACCACAAACCTACAGCGTAATGGCTCCCAGAGAGCCTTGCCCCACCTGCCCTGCTCAAGCCGGCCCCGGGGGCGATGAGGAGGAAGCTAATTAAGGATAAGGAGAGGGCGCCTGAGTGGCTCAGTCGTTAAGCATCTGCCTTCGGCTCAGGTCATGATCCCAGGGTCCTGGGATCGAGTCCCACATCGGGCTCCCTCCTCGGGGGGAAGTCTGCTTCTCCCTCTCCCCCTCCCGCTGCTTGTGTTCCTGCTCTCGCTATCTCTGTCTCTGTCAAATAAATAAATAAAATCTTTAAAAAAAAAAAAAAAGGATAAGGAGAGCTCCAATAGGAGCAATCCACAGATACCTTGACTCATCTCCACCAACGGCACTTAGGCCCACTTAACCTTAATTCCTTGGACCCTCCTGGCGTTCCAAATTGGCTCAGAAGGGGAGAGTCATATTCAACCACCGTTTCCAGGTAAAGGTCCCCTTAGGTTCAGAAACCCCAGGAGTTCCAGAAGGTACAAGGAGCATTCCTTACGGATGGCCTTCGCAAAGCTCGCCCCCTTGCCTGGTCTGTTGGCCTAAGACTTCCAGGGCGGCTGCCCCGAGGTTTGGGGCCACTCAGTGCAAACCGACTCCCACACAAACTGGCAGCTGATGCCACTCTGGGACAAGTCCTTAGCAGAGCCCCCTGCTGAGGCCCCAGGGGTTGTACGCCTCCCTTTTCTGTCATCTCGGGGAAAATCCCTGTTCTTTCATCTGTGAGCTGAAAGCTCAAAGTCTCATGTTGTCAGATCCCTGCCACTGGGGGGAATTTATGAGTGTTGCCAGCAAAGCGGCATTCCCTCCCCTGCCTGTGTCACTCCCTGCTTGAAAGACCATGTACTAGAAAGGATGGGGAAAAGCACATCTTGGGAGAAGCCACAGGGGTCGCAAAGGGGCGGACCGCCAGCACCAGGCTGTTTAACACAGGGATCTTTACACGGGTGACCCTGGGCCATCCTACTGCAGGCTCTCACCGAGTGGCACCAGCTCTGGGGGCTGAGAGCAAAGCCCAGCCTGTGAAGAGCCAAAGCGGGGGAACATTTCACAGGCAGAGAGCCCATCCCCCAGATGGGCTTTCCTTTATCTCAAGACTGGTCAGCCAGGGCTCGATGGGAATGGGTCCAACAAGGGGCTTTGAGCCGGAGCAGGTGCTTGTGTTCAATTGGAAGCAGTTAAGGGGAGGGCCTGCCTCTGATTTGGGGGCCACATACTGCCTGGGAAGAAGAAAAGAGAAAACCCACTTGGAGGAGGGTGACCAGGATGCTGAGAAGGAAGGAACGCAGGCACTGATGATGAATTTCTGGAAGAAAGGAGATGCCAGGAGCTGTGACATGACAGTGTTTCGGATCTCAGTGATGCCATCACCGGGAAGAGCAGACACCTTCTCTGCATGCTCTTGAGGCACAGGCAGGGCTAGGACAGGAGGTGGAAGGCACAGACGGACAGACAGATTTGAGCTTGATAGAAAAACCAATAGTCGGCATTATTCGAAGTGGAATGGGTTATACCGGGGGACCAGCCACCATCAGGGTTTTGTTAATCGAAGCACAGACAGACAGGCGGGGAGCACAGCCCTGGGAACATCTGCTGGCAGACAACAGATAGGTACCCTGGCCAACACTGGTAGCTTCTGGAAAGAGCTGGAAGCGGGTGGCAGGGTCGTAGCTGGGAGAGCGGGTCCTAGGCCCGGGGGAGCTTGGGCACAGTCAGAATGTCAGAGTGAGGTCTCAGACCTACCGACGAGAGAGCATCTTGGGCATTGCACCAGCAATGGGGGGGGGGGGGGGGGGTGATTAGAAGTCAAGAGCCTGGTGTTTGGATCTGAGGGGATGAAGGAAGACCAACAGCCAAGATTCACTGTAATGCTGAGTCATTAGCTGCTGGCTTGGGCTTCCTCAGAATGGGATTGAGATTGGCCCCGGGACCTGGAGTTTGCTGCAGGGACCAGAGAATGTAGGGACAGGGAGCCAGCAGGATCCATTGCACGGTCCTAGCAAGAAGCACCTGTTCAGAACTGCTTCTGTGTCAAGGGAGACCATCATCGTCTCTGGCTTCCAATGGCAGGCAAATCTGAAGCTCCTTTGGGACCCCCTCTGGGGCTGCATCATTCATTCATCCAGTAGCTATTTAGTGAGTACTTTCTATACACCAAGCACTGTCTGACGTGCTGAGAAAACAGCAGAGAAGAAAACAAAGGGCTTTTCCTGATGGGAGAACTCAGAGAGAAACAATTAGAACCAGTTTGTCAGGTGGCGATAAGTGCTATGGAGAAAATCAAGCAAGCAAGAGGGCAGGTGGCTGGAGGGTGGGGGGGCGGGGGTGGTTTGCTGTGGGGCAGGGCATGGCCTGCAGGAGGTGGCAGTATAGACCAGGCAGATAACTAGATGAAGCGTGTG
Organism: Mirounga leonina; assembly: GCF_011800145.1. NCBI lineage: Eukaryota > Metazoa > Chordata > Mammalia > Carnivora > Phocidae > Mirounga > Mirounga leonina. The sequence continues at coordinate 16,307,813 of NW_023270387.1, read as the reverse complement.
CTAGGCAGAGAGCACAGCATGTGCAAAAGCCCTGAGGTGAGCGCGTACTTGGCACGTCTGAGAGAAAGCCAGGGAATTAGTGGGGTCAGGGTTGGTGTGGGGTGAGCAAGAGGCAGAGTGGTGGGGAGCCTGGGTGGCTCAGTCGTTAAGCGTCTGCCTTCGGCTCAGGTCATGATCCCAGGGTCCTGGGATCGAGCCCCGCATCGGGCTCCCTGCTCCGTGGGAAGCCTGCTTCTCCCTCTCCCACTCCCCCTGCTTGTGTTCTCTCTCTCACTGTCTCTCTCTCTGTGTCAAATAAATAAATAAAATCTTTAAAAAAAAAAAAGAGGCAGAGTGGTAAGAGATGGGATAGAAAAGTAACACAACAGTGGGGCAGATCGTGGAGGGTCTCGTGGGACACTGTAAGGATGTTTTCTTCTACTCTGAGACGAGAAGGCCCCGAGGAGGTGAAGAGACATAATCCAGCTTACATTTTTAAATCATTATTCTTGCTGCCATTTTGAGAAACAAAAGTGACCGGGCAAGCCGGAAGCAAAGAAACCAGGAGGAAGGCTTTGTGGTAACCCAGGTGCCAGATGATACTGTCTTGGAACAGGAAAACACATGTGAAGTGGCAAGAAGTGGTTGGGCTCTGGGTGTCGTTGGAAAGTAGAGCAAAGAGGATTTTCTGGCGGAGAAGATACAGGATGTCAGGGAAAGAGAGGATGAAGCGTGACTCCAAAGGTTGGAATCTAAGTCCAAACAGATAGAATGGCATTCCCATGTATGAGATGGGGGAGACAGTAGGAGAAACAGGCATGGAGGGAGACATCCACATCTGGATTTTGGATAGGCCACGTTTAAGCTTCTCTCAGACACCCACGTGGGGACGGTGAGTAGGCGCAGGAGTCTGGTGTTGTGGGAGAGGTCGGGGCTGGAGATGGGAGGAGATGAGCCATAAGAACGTAAAGCCCTGAGACTGAGTGAGATCACTAAGGAGTGGGTGTGGAGAGAGGTGTGTAAGGATAGAACCCTGGGGCGCATCCATATTCAGAGGTCAGGGAGATGAGGAGGAATCAGCAGAGAACACTGAGAGGGAGTAGCCAGTGAGGCAGGGCAAGAACCAGGATGGAGCATGCCCAGAAGCCAAGAGCAAGAAGTGTTTCAAAGGAGAGGGAGGGAGAGGCTACATCAATGCCGCTAAGCTGAGGCCTCGGGACAGACAACCAGATGCAGCCCAGCGGGCATCATGGTGGGGGCGACGTCCTGACGGGAGGGAGTCCCACTGATAAGGTGAGAGAGGACAGGGAATGGAGACAGCTTTGAGCAGGAAATTCTCTTGCAGAGTTTCTGTGTAAAGGGAAGGAGAGAAATGGGGTGTTAGCTGAAGAAGGACGTGGGGCTAGGAGACTCTTCAGATCCCGTAGCCAGGACGTGGGACCGTCACCCAGTGTGGAAAGCCCACCTCAAGGGTGGAGAAGACAGAGTTCCGTCTCTCGGGAAGCTCTTAGGCTTGTGGGGTAGATGGAATTCAAATAAGGGACAGGTAGGTGTGCCTCAGTGAACACAGGGCGGTGCACGCATGAGCATGCACACAACTTGCACTCTGAAAATTCTGGAAGCAAGAGCTTTTCCAACCAGGTGCAGAGTTCCAGCTCCCAGAAAGAGATGAATTTAAAGCAGGCTTCAGAAAAAAGGGAAAGACAGCATTTGGTGGAGGAGTGCAGAAGGGGGCCCCAAAGTGCTCCTCGTCATCCCAGCTATCGCTGTCCCGGACTTACTACACACCTGATGAGGCTTGAAGGACTTGCTCTGTGGTCACTTACTGAACTCTCGTGAAAGCCTGAGGTGGGGAATGCTGTTATCCCATGTTATGGATAAAGACATTAAAGCACTAAGATATCAAGTTCTTGCCCAAGGTCGTACAACAAATAAAGAGTGGAGCTCAGATTCGAACCCAGGCAGTCTGGTTAGAGTCCACGCTCTGGCATCAACCCCTTCACGATGCCGGAGGCTTCCAGAGCCAACCCCAGTGCTACCCAGAACACATCTGGCTCCCTTTTCCTTGTGCCGTCCACACACCAATCAGAATAGCCACAGAAGACATTTGGGAGAGTCTGGGTGGAAGGCGCTGGGAGGAGGAGACACCGAGGGACCCTCTTGTGGGCCGCCGCCAATGGCCACTCACCCCCAGTAGGAATACAGGGAGGGAGTGAGAGGAGCTGAGGGGATGTGGCCGATGTCTGTCCCTGGGCTAGAGTTTCAGAACAGTGAACCTCTCCTGAGAACGGTCATGCTAACAGAGAGAATCTCAACTCCAGAGAGCCCCAGTGAGGGCGGTAGTGCCTCCCAAGTCAAGCACGGGGGCACCATCCGCCTGGGCATGCCAACAGAGCTGCATGCTGAGCACCCCTACACCGGTCTGGGCTCTCTTCCCTCCCCACAACCCTCTTCATCAGTGTGAGCATAATGGGCCTCACCAACCTGGCCACCACGATAGCTGGGCGCCAGGACTCAGCACCATGGGAAGAAAGCCACAAGGACAGAGCGGTGCTGCTGGACGGCCTGACAGGTGTCTGGGGCCTCCCACTGCCCAGTGCTCCCCAGCAGCCGAGGCCCAGGCCCCATCAAGCTGATGTGGAACGTGTGTCCAGTCCCACAGACCAGTGACAGTACGTGTGACCGCTGTCACGCCTGGAACCAAGCTACGAGGCTGTGAGCAGGATGTGTGGGCTCTGGCGACAGACACATGTGTATCCCACCCACTCAGGCACTCAGCAGCTCCCACCATCCCCCGTGCTTCTCCAGTTCCCCCATCAGTGGCCGCAGAGATAAAGGAAACACGCAGACAGGTCTACACTGACAAAGTAAAAAGAATCAGGAGGGCTTCATGTCTTATCTGGCTTGCCCAAGCAGCTGGGGCCAGATGGGGTCAGGACTTAAGTAGGTGGCTGCCTCCATTCTAAGCCCTTATTAAGGGTTGTTAATGAGGATACAAGGATAATGGAATGTTTCCCTATGGAAGTATGAGAACAGACCAAAGGCCAAAGTATTCTCTCACAGAATCCCAGGTTCAAAGTGGCCTTCGAGGTAACAGGTCCAAACCCCCACTTTGAGGCTGAAATCCCTGTCCAACTGATCTGTGGCCACCTCCAGCTGCGGGAGCCTCAGTCCCCAGAACGGCTCACTCCATCTGTCTGATAAACATTTCTTGACATCAAATCCAAATTTCTCTCTGTAATTTCCACCTTCCCCACACATACCCCAAACCACCACAGGGGGGAAAAAATAGAGCTTGCTAATGACTCACTCCCCATTTCAAGACTTTGTAAACAATCTCACAGAGCTAGAGACAGGTTTTCGAAAGTCTAACTCGATACCCTTAGGACTCTTCTCCCAAACCACGTGCGTCTCTGCCAGGCCGGGCTTTGTCCAGCAGAGCAACAGCTCCCGTCAGGCCACCACACGTGTGAAGGGGCAAAATGAGAGCCCAGGGGAAACCAGGCCATTCTAGCACAAGTGAACCCAGGCAGCCACACACCAAAACTAATCTGAAAATCAGCTCTATTGTCTAGAACTTTTAGTTATAGAACAATAGCCCCATTCCTCTGCTCTGATACCCCAGCTCCTGGGACCTCTCCCAGTTTCCTCCCAGAGATCATTCACAGTATGTTTAAGAAAACACAATGTTTGCTACTGTTACTTGCCTATTCTCTTTAGCTCAGCCAGATTTCGGGAGGCCTTGGGTCTTGGCACGCTGGCCTCTGGTGGCTTTGGGTCCCACCCAGCAAGAACGTATTTCCGACAGGCAATTCAGGACTCCGCCACCTTGGCTGTCCTCCAACTCTGCTCCCCAGAACCCCTCTGCTACCACACCTGGGACATGCCCTCTCCTCTCCTCCCTTCGAGGCCACCACCCTGCTCTGGATGAGCTTGGGCAAGTCACAAACTCTGAACCTCTGGACCTTCTTCCATAAGATGGGCTCACTCCTACCTGCCTTGCAGGTTGTTGGGGAAATTGACCTAACACGGGTGTGAGAACACATTACACACTGCAAACCATGGCACAGAAGTCTCCAGGCGGCTGGGAGTAAGGACTGTGGCACTGCCTAAGGGGCCCTTTGCTGGCTTACTTCACCTTATAGGGACCCCAGTTTTTCTTATCAGTAACATGAAGCCCATCTGGACCGAACTCAATCCTCACGTCTCAGCAGAAGAGACTATGGCCTGAGGTCGTACTTCACAAAAGGGTTCTGGAAAGGTGGAGAGAAAATCCAAACTTCCCGAAAGCGTCCTGTGTGGTGTTCTTGGAAGAAGACAAGATGCAGCCCAGTGGGCATCATGGTGGGGGCGACGTTCTGACGGGAGGGAGTCCCGCTGATAGGGTGGCAAATGATGACATCCTGGCCCGAGTGACTCTGCACAGCACATTGGCCTGGAGGCTCCCTCCTCCCCACTAGAGATGCAGCAGCAGGGGTGGGGTGGGAAGCAGGGAGAGACAGCCTGGGGCAGGCACACATGCATACACACACACACACAGGGACTTATCATTAAATGATATTGCTTGGTGTTTTTGAGCATTGACCAATATCTGGGGAGAGAGAAATCTGAAAATGGACGGGTCAAGCTCAAGATTCAAAACTTGCCATCAGAGCATGCATCTAGCAAACATTTGGTAGGCACCACTCTGGGGCAGGCACCGGGCTAGACCCAGGAATACAGACATAAAGAAAGACACAGATCCCCTAAGGTGTTCGGCAGGGGAGAGATCTGTGTCCCAGAAATATTCCCTCTCTAGATGACAGATGAAGGAGAAAGTCATCAATCTCTATTTGTCACTAATGTAAAAGACCAATTGATTGCCTACCTGGGTGACTCAATTTGGAAAAGAGATGAAAAGTTACATGCCCATCAAAATTCCATAAATCACCATCACGTGGTAACATTATTAAGGGGAGACCACTCCTCAAAAAAACAAAAACAAAAACAAAAAACCCACGGTGAATCCTTGGCAAGGTGCACAATTCTGCTGGTATATCTGGATCTCGGTGTCTCAAATATATTTAATACACAGCAGAAGAGGATGAAAAAAATGGTGTTTTTTAATTCTTCCCCTTCCTTCCCCCAGTTCTCTTATTATCTCCATCTTTATAACATTTGAATGTTCTATGTTTAACGTTCTTTCTACAGGACTTGGAACTCATTGGGGGAAACAAACCAAGTAAAAAATGGTAGTTGTAAAGTGCTTGGGTGTCCTAGTAAGGCAGAGCATCAAATAAATCCAGGTTCTCGCTGCTTTACCAGCCAGGGAAACTCTAAACATGAAAGAGAGGCAATGGCTCCCATAACCTGCTCATGTGTCTGCCGCCCCCCACGCTCATCGGGACTTCTGTGCCTCCACAAGCAAGCTTCTCAAATCCCCAGGCCTGTTTCCCCATCGGTCAGATGGACTTTCTCTGTGCCCTTAGGAAATTATTTGCAGGGAAAAGAATCAGCGAAGAGCTAGAGACTATGAGGCAAAGACTCCATCTGTCAATTCCTTTCCCGGGTAGAACACGGTACCGTCCACGTGACTGCTTTGATAATGGGATATCCCTAATGTCTCCAGGGGTGTACCAGCTGCAGGAGAGCAGAGTAGAAAGAGACAGCTTTGGAGACGGGTTCAAATTTCTGTATCTACGTGATCTCGGAAGAGTTATTTAAACTCCTCGAGCCTTCATGTCTTCTTCATCTTAAACATCCGGTGGTTAATTCTGACGTGGAGATTGCCAGATATACATGAAATACATAGCACAGCGCGTGGCAGGGAGGAAGGCCTTTCCAAGTGGGAGGTACTCTGATGATTATAATCATGCCCCCGAGTCCTCAGTGCTCCGCACCGAGCAGTCAACAGACAGACACCTGTCGAGTGCACTGATGAATGAATGGTTGAATCATCTTATTTATTATTAGAGCCAACATCTGCATAAGAACCCAAGGAGGATCCTCAGCCCATTCTGGTTATCTGTTCTAGATAAAACAGAGCACAATGTCTCCTTCTCCCTTTTCTCCTTTCTCTTCCCCTTCCTCCAGTAAGTCTACGTCTTTAAGCATACGCAAGACCTGAAGACAGGAAGTTAAAACAACGATACCAAAACGTGTTCTTGGGGAACCAGGTCTCGCAACAGGCAACGATCCATCCCCACATTCCCATTCACTGAATCCAAGTGATACGTTTACATACATGGAGTGTGTCAGGTGGTCATTCGCCCTTGGAGTTCAGAGTCTGGTGGGAAAATGCCAGAATAACCAGAGCACAACCCAGTAGGTGCTGGAACAGGTGTTAAGTACCAGGGAATGGGAAATACAACAGGAAAAAGATGATTTCTCCCCGGGAGGGACAGGGTGATCATGAGAAAGGACTTTGCGGAGGAAGAGCTATTTAAGCCTGGGAGAATGGTGATGGAGAAGGAGGAGGAGGAGAGGAAGAGGAAACGTAGTGGTAGCAGTTTTCCAGGCAGAGAGGCTAGAATGGCAAGAGCAGCTCCCAGGCACGGGAGGGGGATGGGTAAAGCCCAGAGTAAACCTTCCTGGTATGTTTGGGTAACAGTCAGTAGTTCCGTGTGGCTGAAACTAGGGCCAAGGAAGGAGTAACAGCAGACAGTCTAGAAAGCTGACAAATCCTTACTGAGTACTTCATGTGTCCGGGGCAAGGGTAACATTCCTAACTTCAGGAGCAGGATGGCAGAAAAGCACCAGAGACCACACTGCCGATGGCCAACCTGCTTCCCCAGTGGCCAGGCGAGCCCGCAGGTGGGTGGCCAAGCGAGCAGGGCCAGGAGGAGTCAAGGACTCTAGTGGTTCTAGCGTGGGCTGCCACCAGCCTGGCCACCTACTCTCGACGTCCTCCTGAGGTCTCCCTCCTCATGTGTGAAACGAGCGGCTTAGAGAATGGGATCCTCAGAATCCTTCACGGCTCTAAGAGAAGATGATGATCACCTGGAGTAATATAGGGCTGGAGAGATGGGAGGGGGGTCTTCTCTGGGCATTTATTAACTTGTGGCTCCCACAGTCATCACTCAGAGAACCCATAGGGACAGAAGCAAAATCAAAAGACATTTTCAGAAGATGGATGACTGAAGGGGGCTGACATATGTGTGAGAGTTTGGGGAATTTATGCGGGCAGCCTCATAGCCATAAATAAAAATCCCTTTCTCTTACCCAAAACCTCATTCGGGGGGTAAACACCGGACACCGTAATAGACAATTTGGCTGGATCTCCTGCCCCGTGCCTCACTGGAATGAAAAACAGCAGTCCCCAGGCAGGGTAATGGGTTTGGCCACCTCTTTGCAAACATCCATATTGTCACCGGCTGACAAGCAGGGCTGAGGATGGAGCAGGCAGGGCGATTCATCTCTGAGACTCCTCAGCCCTTCCTGCAGCCTCGCTCTCACAGCTCTCTATCCTGAGGCTGAGGGGTTTGGAAGGAACCCCAGGAAAACACCAAACGCAGGGAGAAGTGACCCCTGGGAAGGGGGGAGCTGCACCCCTCCCTTTCCCATGCACCTCTGGGGGCCGCGGGAGACGCCAGCCCCACCAGCGCTGGTCCGGCCCATTGTGCTCAAGGCTGCCTGTTGCCAAGCTCAGCTACTTGTTTTCTTGACCTACTTCTCTTCCCATCCCTGCCTCACTCCAGATCCCCTCTGGAGCCCACAGTAATTAACACCTTCCCGTCCATTAGGTTCAGGAGACTCGAGAAAGCTCCTGGCTCCCAGGATAACCAAGGAGACGGGGAAAACGGGTCCTGGCATTGCGGGTTTGGGTTTTCCTTTTCTTTTCTTTCCCTTTGTTGGCTTTTTACTCTGCTTCCTGGCCTGGAGGTCCAGTTTGACCTTGCCAGCCAGCAGGGCGCCTGGCTGGAGATGGGCTGCAAGTGGCCTGGCGTGAACCAAAACAGAGGACCAACAGCGTCTTGACAGAACTGGACAAGCAATGCTCCGGGAGTGGGTATGGGAGCGGGGAGGGGGGGGCGAGGTCCCTCTGAAGCCCTCCATTGTCAGCACAGCCACGAAGAGAGGGATCTGTGACCCTCCATTGTCAGCACAGCTCCACTTTCGGCTTCCCTCCCGGAGAACCAGTGTCAGGAAAGCCAAGGCCGAGAGGCCCTGCCGTTTCTGGCTCAATCCCTTTCCGCTTCCCATTAGCGACAAATGGAAATTGATGGGTTACCGCTTTATCCACTCATCTAGAGGGGGAGAAAACCTCACAGCAAACGCTGAATAACTGTAGGCATCTTATAAATTAAGCATCTTAAGGATACGAACCGTTTTGCTTGGCTGCTAAGCAGAATTAAATTAGGTTTTGAAGTTTCAGTAGAAATGAATGGGGAAGAGGGAGAGAAAATTGTTTTTAATTCCTTGCCTTTAAGCATGCAGAGTGGTGAGCCGAGGGCAGGGTGAGAAGAACTAAGTCACCTGTCTGCATTTCTGATTCTAATCAGCCGCTGCTGATTATACATGGAGAAATGTGCCCACAAGTCCACACGGGGTTAGCCCGGAGACCTGCAGCTCGGCCTCTGGCCCGTGGTGCATGGCCTAGCCGGGGTCTCAGCTTCTGGCTTGCCTCTGCCCACCCAGGGTCTCCTGACCACCACCAGTAGGCCAACCTCTGGGACTCTGGAAAGTCCTGAGTGCAACCGGCTTAAAGCCAATTTCCTGAGACTCGGTGTCACGATACCGATACCTTCCTTCTCAATCAGCCTCTAACACTTTCAGGTTCAGGTCTAGGATCTAGGATCCTGTCTTGTTGGCAGTACCCACTTCCCCCCACACACACACCCCAACTCCCTACCCCCAGTCTGGGAAGAGGGACATCAGATGGGTACCTGGCTGTAGAACCTGCCTAGGTTTGAGTCCTTCTGGGGCTGTTGCCTCATCTTGCCCCAGGGGTCTTGCTGTTAATCCAGCCTTCTTATGACAATGACCCACCTGCCTGGGCTTCTCACTGCTGTGTCCCCACCCATCTGTCCACACTGAACCTGTTCCCCATATACAGACAATCCCCCAATCCCTGACACCCCACATCAGTCTTGGGCTGTCAGATGACCACACAGTGCATGCTGGACTGAACTATCTCCTTGTCCCTACAGCCGGGGATGTTTCCCTACGACCCAGATTAGGCCTGCAGTAAATGAGGCTTGCACAGTCCTGGGGAAGAAGAGGCAGCTGACTACCTAGGCACTCCCAGGTTCCCAGGGGAGGAAGGCCTCCCTCCTGGAAGGGGGCTGCTGATGGGGCAGGGAGCAGCTGGCCTGCCACACCTAGACTGGGCATCCCCACAGCAGCAGGGCCAGGGAGAGAACATGGGTCACTGAAGTGGCCTTGCCCTCCCTCTCCAGAACCAGGCCAGGGAGAACAGACACACCAAGTCAAGGGTCCTGCTAAGCAGACGGCCAGGGCCCCTGAGAGCACTCCCTGACTTGATCCGAGGCACACCCTCCAGGAAGCCCTCTTGGATTGATCAGAGAAAACAAGGTGATCTCTTCCCTCATCTCCAGCCCTGGATTTAGAATCCCCACGGCCATTCCCACCCTCCTTCATCTGACAGCTGCCCCCTAATGTGCCAGGCTGAGTCCATCACACACTGTAACAGGGACTCAACGTCTTTCTTCTCCTCACAAGGGGGCCGGACAGATCGACCGCCGGATCGGAGCTGTGAGCCCCTCGGCTGCACCCCCACCACCGCCGCTAGTCCAGCTAAACTCGGGGAGGGCACGGTGTAGGAGCAGATGTCCCCTGTGGACACCTGGGCTACAGGCGGGGGCATCAGCCAGAGCTGGGCTGCCCCCAGGGTGCCATGTGAGCAGCACTTACCAATCCTCAGGGAGTGCGGGCTGCAGGCGACCATCACGAGCCACGCAGGAAGCAGCACCAAAGGCGCCGAGACGTGGGGCATCTTCTATAAATCCTCATGGAGCCCTCTGCTGGTCTGGGCATGACATAACTCTGCGAGAGAGCGGAGGGAGCCCGTGAGTCGGAAGCCTGAGCAACGCAGCCACCCACCCGGCCCCGTGACCGCAGTTGCCACCCAAACAGCCTCTGCGGGGGGCCCACAGGCCCCCGCAGAATGGCTGGCAGGACCTGTGGGAAAGCTCCAGGCCAGCTCCAGGCCCCTGTCCTTCCTCCCTATGCCAGGCCCGCCGAAGGCTCAGGTTCGAACTCCAGCCCCCAATCCAGTTGGGGGCCCATGGGCATAACTGTGACCGAATGAAGGGGCTCCACTGCTTTGAAATTCCAACTGGGAATGAAAACCTTCATCTGCTCTTAAGAAACAAGAGCCATAGGGGCGCCTGGGTGGCTCAGTCGGCTAAGCGGCTGCCTTCGGCTCAGGTCACGATCCCAGGGTCCTGGGATCCAGACCCGCATCGGGCTCCCTGCTCAGCGGGAAGCCTGCTTCTCCCTCTCCCTCTGCCTGCCACTCTGCCTACTTGTGCTGTGTCTCTATCTCTCTGTCAAATAAATAAATAAAATCTTTAAAAAAAAAAAAAAAGGAAGAAAGAAAGAAACAAGAGCCATGAGTGAGCTGGAGAAGGAGGGGTGGCAAGGTTAGGCCACTGCCCCAGGGACACGTCACATGCACTGCTCACTGGGGAGTGGCAGGGGGAAGGGACTGGGTTCAACTTCAAGTCCTGCTCCTCCACATGCTAGCTAGGTGGCCTTCGTGAGGACTCTCCTCAGCCCCTCAGCTCAGTTTCCTCACAGGTAAAACCAGCACGATGTCACACAGGTAGGAGAGGTGAACAGCACGCAGACTGAGATAACAGGGGAAAAGCAGCTGTGCTCAGGCCTAGCCTGAAGGACGGGCTACACACCATCAATCCCTCCCTGGCCCAGATGGGAGAGGTCTGGTCTCAGCAAATACTGAGGGCAGAGCACACATACCAGGTCATCAGCTGGTTTCTACATCTGCTCCTGCTACCTGCCGAAAACAAACCCCTCCCCATCCTTTCCACCAATCGGGGCCGATGGGCCTCTGATGTCAAAACCAGAGCCTTGGAGGGGACTGCCTCCCCCCAGGCAGTATGGGTGCTGTCCCCTGCCTGTCCCCCTTCCCCGAGACCTCGGACACCCTGAGAACAGAGTCTGTAGCCTGCCAGCTGCAGCGCATCAATGGGGTCAAAGTGGGGCTGGTAAGCACCTGGATATGCTAACCCCAGGTCACCCTTGGTCAGGAAAGTACCCCCTGAGCAGACAATCCAAAAGAGAAATTGGCAAAACACTAGAACAGACACTCCACTAGTCACTGTATCCAAAAGCCTATAAACATTTAAAAAGGGTCTCAACCTCACTGGGCATCAGGAAATGCAATTTCAAACCGCAATAAGATACCAATATATGCCCACCAGAATGACTTTTTAAAAAAGACAATATCAAGTGTTGAAAAGGATGTGGAGCAACTGGAACTCTCATAAAGTGTCAAGGCAAATGTAAGTTGATAGAACTGATTTGAAAAACTGGTCTTTATGCTCTCAAAACCCAGAGTTTTACATGTACCCTAGGGACCCAGAAACCCTGCAATAAGCATATTTCCAACAGAATGTGTGTCTATGTGCTCAGATGTGTTAGATGTATTCGAGATGTGTTAGAATGTGTTAGAATGTTCAGAGCAGCACTTTGCATTTCCCCAAACTGGAAACTACTCAGATGTCAGCAGAATGGAGAAATACAGTGTATATTCACGTAACAGAACATTACATAGAAATGAAAATTAGGGCGCCTGAGTGGCTCAGTTGGTTAAGCGTCTGCCTTCGGCTCAGGTCGTGATCCCAGGGTCCTGGGATCGAGTCCCGCATCGGGCTCCCTGCTCTGTGGGGAGCCTGCTTCTCCCTCTCCCACTCCCCCTGCTTGTGTTCCCTCTCTCACTGTGTCTCTTTCTGTCAAATAAATAAATAAAATCTTTAAAAAAAAAAAAAAGAAAATTAATCATCAGCAACCACGTGCTGAGATTCTGGATGAATCTCATAAACATAATTTGACTGAAAGAAACCAGGCACAGAGAATACATACAATATGATTCTTTCTATAAAAAGTACAAAAAACTGTTAGAATCCCAGCTGGTGGTTACCCTTGGGGGCGGGCAGTGACTAGAAGGGGACATGTGGGGTCTCCTGGGGGTGCTGCTGATGTCCTGTTTCTTACTCTAGGTGCTGGTTATGCAAGTGTGTTTGGTTTGTGAAAACTCCCTGAGCTATATACTTATGATTATATTCACTTTCATGTGTGTGTGTGTGTGTGTTACATACTTCAGTCAGTCTTTGTTTAATGACACCCCCCCAGCACCACACACTTGATGTTCCAGCCACACCCAGCACCAGGAAGCATCCTGTGCACCCCTGCTTCCCTCGGCCTGATGCTCCTCTCCCCGACCCCTGCCCTTTGCCAGAATCCAGAGCCCCTCTCTGTGCCACCATGGCAGACTATAGTGGCTCTCACAGCCCTCTCTCCCATTGCTGGTCCTTTAGATGCCCACACGTGGGATCGGTGTGGTCTTCTTAAGGGCAAGGACAGTTGCCAGCATGCTGTTGTATCCCCAGAGTCTACTTACAACAGTTGCACAGTACGAATTTGTTCGATGACTAGAAGGGCTCAAGCAGTCACCTGCTATTGGGAGTCAGAGTTAAAGAAAGGTAAAGGACTAAGACAAAGGCAACTCTGCTGTTGGCAAATCAGGCCCAGAATCTGTCCTTTTGTTCATGGGTGTTGGTGCAAGGATAGATTACAGCACACAGGCCTCGAGAGAGAAGCTTGACATTCTTACTCATTATGGATAAAGTTGATTGTTCAGTGATTGTCTCCCCACTGGAATGCAAGCTCAAACAAAGGAGGTGGGGCAGGGAGCAGAAAGCTTGTTCGTCTGTCTCCTCGGGGCCCAGAACCGGGCCTGGCATATATTACAGTCTCAATAAATATTTGTTGAATGGATAAATGAATCAGCTGTCAAAGAGGAAAGAACTGTAAAAATCTGGTTAGGCTATGTAAAAGCAATCCTAACTATAATCATTTATGTCAGATGCCTTCCATTTATGCCCGATCAGCACGCCGCACAGTAATTATTATTCAGACTGCTAAATAGGTGTCAGATTAGCCTGTGGAAATTCTATTTGATGACACAACTACAATCCGTTTGTGCAGCCCTGACTCTTGTCGTTCATGGCCCGGAAGCCTAGCTAACCCTGGAGACCACATGTAAGGACAGCAATGACAGAGGTCCTGGGCTGCTCTGGGGCCTCGATTGTATAACCTGGGGCATAGAGATGAGAAATAATCTCCTCCCAAACCTTACAGGAATAAAAAGAACCATGGTGTTACATGATTGTAAGGCTCGCCGGTTTGCAAAATTCTTTCCACGGTCTCTTTCTTCTTTAATCCACAGGACAAGCTCTGGTACAGCTGAGGAAGCAGAGCCCAAGAAAGGGGAAGTAGTGCCTAGCTCAAGGTCACACAGCTGTTAGGAGGCAAAGCCGGGGACAGCCAGGTCTCTGACTCCACCGGCTTTGCTTGTCTGGCTTTATTGTCTACATAGAAGAACAGAAAGAGGAAGCTTTCAGATTCTTTATCAAAAAGCGCAAAGAAATCTGAGGTCTTGTTTTCATTTTAACGTTTAGATGAATCTGGTCTTAGAACCAAAGAGGGCAGCCTTTATCAACTAAAAGTATTTGAATAGTTTAGGAGGAAAAAGAGATACAGCACCAAGGCCCTCTTCCCACTAACACTGTCCCTCCCTGGGGAGTTTCCCCTCCTCCTGTGGCTTCTTGCCACCTGCACGGTGTGGCTTCTAAATCAGCAACCAACCAATGCCCAGCGCTCTGGCATATACAGCTGCCTCCCGCGATTCAGAGCACCTCAGACACACCCTGTCCTAGGCAAAGGGTAACCTCTCCCCTGTGCCCACCAGCTGCTTCTCCTCTGCCCTCCTTCTTAGTAGACAGCACCACAGCCCACTCATCACCCAAGCCACAAAGTTGAGAGTCATGCCCAGATGGCTCCCTCCCCACACCCCGTTCTGATCAGTCACCCCATCTGGACAGCTCTGTCTCCTAAACCCCATGACTGTCTCTGCATCCTCATGGACTGCCACCCCCACCCCACCCCCATCCGGATGTCTGTCAGCAATGACCTGGACCCTGGCCAGAGCAGCCTTCCTGGCCTCCCTCCCTTGGATCTTTCCCTCCCGGGCTGGTTCTCCATTCAGCTGTGTGGCGGGGATTCTTACTAAAATGCAAACATGATAATGATAATGACACACCCAGGCCCAGTCTCCCCTTGCTCTCTCCTGCCTCCGGGATCGAGGGCAAACTCCTCAGTCCACAGGCCAACCCTTCATGACCTGGCTCCTGTTCATCTGTCCGTACCACCCAGCCCACTGCACTGGACGCTCCAGCGGAGCTTGAGCCCCGACTTCCCCAATATGCCAGCTCTGTGTGAGCTTCCACGTGGGATGTGGTCTCAACCCGATGGCCTAGAAACAGTTTTCTGCAGGCTCGCTGCATTACCTCCCCTCTGAGGCTTTCTGTGATCTCTTCCCCATAGGCTGCCACCACACCTGGAACATTCTTCCTTAGGGCACACAGCCTGCTAGGAGGATGCTGTCTGCCCACAGAACCATCAGTGGTGATGGGAGGGACTATGACAAGCACCTAGCATGTTACTTGGCACGTAGTAGGTGCTCTGTTAATATTGGCCAAAAGAAAATATTAACAGGTGGCATCCAAAAGACATTGGCTGGGGCGTCTGGCTGGCTCAGTCAGTAGAGCATGCGACTTTTGGTCTTGGGGTCATGGTTCAAGTCCTATGTTGGGGGTAGTTTACTTAAAAAAAAATAAAGGGGCCATTTAAAAAAAAAAAGATGTGGGCGCCTGGGTGGCTCAGTTGGTTAGGCGACTGCCTTCAGCTCAGGTCATGATCCTGGAGTCCCGGGATCGAGTCCCGCATCGGGCTCCCTGCTCGGCGGGGAGTCTGCTTCTCCCTCTGACCCTCCCCCCTCTCATGTGCTCTCTGTTTCTCTCATTCTCTCTCTCAAATAAATAAATAAAATCTTTAAAAAAAATAAAAATTAAAAAAAAGATGTTTGCTCAGTTTACACCAATATGAAATAAATTGCCAGTTGACTTGTACATTTTGTATATTTGCTGTGGTTCAAACAATCTAAGGGGACATCACGATGTGGATCTGGGCACAGCATGGGGAGGGAAGCAAGCATGTGCTGTTCTTTTCTGGCAGAAGTTAAGTTCAAAGCACGCACCTAAGCATGGCTTTGGCTCTCTGGGGGTCTCTGGCCCCACCTAACCAGAGCTGGGCCTCACTCCTGGACTTTTGGGAACTTGGAAGGCAGAGAGTCACCACGCAGCCCTTTCCAGTGTCACTGAAGACACTGCTCTGGATGACGTGGGGTAGCTCTCCTGATCGGGCCACGCCAGGACGGAAGCCAGGCTGGAGGTGGCTCCAGACCTTACTGAGGGAACACTCTTGAGCGGCTTACTCCCTTCACAGCCCACCTCCTCATCAGTAACATGGGCACAGCGATGCCTACCTCTCAGGGTGATGAGCACCAGGAGAGCGGGGAACACGCTGGGATCTTCCACCTGTGTCTCCAATGCCTAGCACTAGCTGGCACATAGTAGGCACTCAAAAAATATCTGTGGAGATAATGACAGAATCCAGTCAGACAACATACGTGGAAAAGGCTCTGGCAGTATGAAGTCTTCACCCATGACTTCCATTTGGAGTCCTTGCCCGTAAGGAGCCTACAGTCTAGACCCCATTTCTCTGCAGCACAGGCTGTGCCGGGAAGCTCTGGCCCTCAGCGTCCATGGTGGCGGGCAGCATCTGACTGCCCACTGTCCCGAGCGCCGGAAGGACGTGCTGCGGGGCAAGCTGGCTCTCCTGCTTACCAGCCCCAGGGCAGTTTCCTCACCCAAACACCAAAAAAACGCTCGTCCCCACTTCTTCCGAAAGAAGAACCTAATTAGAACCTAATTTCCCCCTTTTTTTTTTTCCAGAATCTCAGGCCGGGGCAGCCTCCTCAAGCCAGAGGATCCCTAAAGTCTCCAGACATCTCTGGCCCACTTCCACGGTTGTACTCTGAGCTCAGGCTCTGTGAGGGCAGGCCCTTCTCCCTCCAGCTCTCGGCCAGGCCTTCAGCACCAGGAACAGCGACCGCGCACCCCCGCCCCCCGCGGCCACAAACAGGCCTTGTGCAAGGCCAGCATGAGTGGTTATTTAACCCTGTGCTTAGTTATGTCCTCTCTCCACAACCAGACCATGAGCTCCTGGGGAGCCGAGGAACATCTCTTCTACCCACTTATCTTCCCGACACACTTTGCTGTGGTGCTTACACTTGAGTAGAGGCTCAGGAAGTGTCTGTGGATCCCCAACCCACGCCAGTTCATATACACAGCACAGCGTGTCGCCGGCTGATGGCGTTCAGGCAGTGAGCCGGACCCCCCAGCCCAGCTGTGCTAAACGGCCTCCCCTCTCCTGATTTGTCAGCAGTCCCTCTCCCCGTCTCTCTCTCTCTCTCTCTCTCTCTCGTCCTCATAGGGCTGTTACACTATTAATCATGATTTTCCGGGGTGGGTCCGAGAGGCAGCTGACAGCCGCCGGACGGCGTTTGGTGGTGGGGGGATGACAGAGGAAATCAGAGGGGCAGCCAGATTAATTACAGGTTTTCTCTCGTCTGTGGGCAACAAGATTTTGATTACTCCTCATGACGCTCCAGGTTCCCCAAGACAAATGGATGTGGGCTTCTCTGCTCTTCCAACCCCCCCCCCCCCGCCGGCTGGAAGACACTCCCAGCAACAGCCAGCAGGTTGGACGGAGTATGCAGGGTGGCAGCATGGCAGGGTGGCCAGGGGAGCGGGGCCACCCCAGACCCTGTGGTCTCCTTGAGGGAGAATCAACCTCCGGGGCCTGATACAGCTGGGCAGCACGTGTATGTTTTTCCATCTCCCGGGCAAATAGTGTGATGCCGGGACCCAGGCCTGTCCTGGGAGGCAGGGACCCAGGCCTGTCCTGGGAGGCAGGGACCCAGGTGTTCACGGGCTCTGGGAGATAACCTCTCTGAGCCTCAGTTTCTTGTTCTGTAAAATGAGGGGATTGGCCTAGATGATCTCTAAGTTCTTCTAAGTGGTGTAATTCTGCAGCTCTAGGAATTCTACTTCATGCTAACATTTACCGAATATATACTTAATATGTGCAAAGTACTATTTCAGCCTCGGTGCTCCTCAGAAGAGCCCTGTCAGGCAGATTCTCTCACTTTCTCCACCTGTAGATGTGGAAACCGAAGATGCTAAGGTTGAGTGAGACCCGCTAAGGTCGGCTGGCTGGCCAATGAGAATAACAGGCCACCCGCTCCAAGACCAGTTCTTACTCACTATTCTCTACACGTGCCTTCTCTCTGTATCCCAGAACTTGGCACACAGTTGGTACTTGAGGAAATGTTGGAATGTGATTATAATGATTATCATGATGTTGAAGAAGAGTGGTCAAATCCAAGTCGATCCAGGGCCCATCTGTACAATTTTCACATCAGGGGAAGCAAGCAACAGAGAAAGGAGTCTGAGAGTGTCCCCTGGCCAAATGATCAGCCTGGGAGTCCTCAATTTTTAGGATTTACCATCAGGAGATGCGCCCAGGAATTTGTGATGAGTTAAAATGTGGCAGGTTAGCCAAAGGCAGCTTGCACTGGCTTGGGAGTTGGACCTGGTCTGACTCATCAGGATATTGAAGAGCGGTGGCTGGCCCCGCCCAGGCCTGATATTGGGGAATGGTATTCAGGGAGCACAGCAATCACAGGAATCTGCTAGCACTCGGGACATGTGACGAGGGATAGCCGTCCCCCCTTCTCAGACACTAGTGAGCAGGACATGAGGAATAAACTGTCTCTTTTCCCCTTCAAGCCACCCCCCTTATAGATTTCAGATTGAAGCCCTCAATCCACTTCTCAACAACTGCCCCTCACCAGAGGCCAGAGCAGACGTCCCTGGCTTCCAATCCCAGCGGCCACTCTGTGTCCTTAAGCTGGTCACCTAAGCTCTGAGAGCTCCATTTCCACAAACGTGAACCATGGACTATGGCACCTCCCTTGAAAAGTTGTTGCAACAGATTTTAGCTGTAATGCAATCAGTCAGCGTGAACTTCTTTCTTTCCTCTCTCCACCCTCCCGTTCAGGCTTCCCTCTAGCCCTATACACAGGCACCTGGAACCACATCCACATCCTCTCCCAACAAGACAGCCTCTCATGCCTCTCGCCAATAATATTGCACAGCCCTCCCATCCCCAAAACGCTGCCCCAAGTCAACCCCATCCCAGAAGCTTTCTCTGAAGAAGTTAGTTTTCCTTCCTCATTCAGACTCAGCCTCGTGGAGGAGCAAAACCAGGGACTGGAGGTGGAAAGCTGACTTCGAACGCATCTCTTAACCTCTCTTCTATAAAATGGGGAAATTGTACTTCTACCATCTCCCTTACAGGGTTGCTAAGAGAACCAAATGGGAAAATGAGTGGAGCATTACTTCGCAGATGAGTAAAGTGCTTTCTAAGCAAAATGGTGTATGTTGTTCCTTTCCTCTAGACTGGCCAAAGCATGTAAATATACTTAATAGCACTACGGGATTTATGCTTTATTCATTCCACAAATAATTCTACTGAGCGCCTACTACCAGGGACTGTTCAGGCCCTGGAGCTTATAGTCAGGGGAGGGAGATCAATCCCATATCCAGGAAACCGGAGGCCATAATTACAGAAAATGAAGGGAAAAGTACAGGATACTACGGAGTGTGTGGCAGGGGGACATCATGTGGTGGGAAGGGAAGGCTTCCCTGAAGACAAAAGGTTTGACCTGAGTTAGCCAGATCTCTCAAAGGGGACAGGGTGGGCAGGGAGAAGATCCCAGACGGAGGAATGACACGGAGGGGATCCAGAGGCCTCTGGTGGGAGCCAGCACAGTATGTTTTGGAAATGGCAGGGAGTCCAAGAGGATGGAAAGCAGAAACATCTTCTCCATCTGTTGTATTTACATCCAGTCTCCCTCATTAGGCGCCCCCAGGTCCTGGATGCAGTTCTGCATCTAAAGCTGACTGTCTCTATGAACCTCGCACTGGACCCAGCCATCTTCCCAGACAAGGTGAGGAAAGCATAGCATCCGGATCTCCTTTCCAGTGCAAAGGAGGTGGTTAGAGGTGAGAAGATGGGGACTTAATCACAAGCCTCAGTGAGCTGGGGGAGGTGGGAAGAGGATCCTGGGGTCAGATGTGAAGGGCAAGACTGGCTCGGGATGGTGAAAAATGTCCCTGGCATTTATCTGAGGCCACCAGGCTGGGCCCTGGGGGAGATGAGCTCCTAGCAGAGACCACGTGAGCTGAGGCTTTGAAATAAAATTGCCTGGTGCTGGAGCTGTTGGTAACACATTCAGAGTAGAGAGACCTTGCAGGAGTGTCCACAGAGGAATAGAGAGTGAGCAGGGGACGAGGCAGATGCAGAGAGAAACTGCTTTTTAAGGATAGCGTTTTAATTACTTCCAGATAAACACAGGTCTTCCCCCCCTGCCGCTCAGGATCTGTCTGGGCGTTTGGGAGGAGAGGGGGCGTCCTGGAGAGGCTTGGCCATGCCCCAGAGTGAGGCTGTATGCACTGCAGCCTTCCTTAAGGAGATCTGCAAAGAGCCGGTTGGGCTGGGTGAGCACTGTGTGATGCGGGAGGGCAGGTACATCAGAATTTAATGATCAGAAGCCAGAGATGGGTTACTATAGACTTATGGATGATGGTACGCAGACAATCTCCAGCTTCACTGAGGTCAAAGCCAGAGGAAAGTGCTCCGATGTTAGTGATAAAGAAGCAGGTCGCAGACACGGAGCCACCCCTTGGCCCGGCTCCATCGTGCCCAAGTGGAGACCTTCCTGCCTCTTCCTGTCCACAGTCACTTCACGTACATATTAGTTTTTTGGTGTCTCTGATACCACAGTCAGAAAGCAAGGCCCCGTCCTCTTTTTTTAAGTCCTAGCCAGAGTAGGGGCCAATGCAGCCCTCCCTAGGTGTGTGCATTCCTTGGGGAAGCCCAGGATGGGCCCCCTGGGCACTGGGTAGAGGAGGAGTGGGGGGTGAGGAGGAGAAGAAAACCAGATATGGTAAAATAAAGGTGCATAGCAAAGCAAGTGGTGTCCCCTTCAAGATGCAAAGCAATTGAACTTATTCCACGGGGGTCATCCAAGCTAAGCACAGACTCTGCGACTTGCCGAAGAGCCTGTGAAGGGTCCATCCGCCCCTCCCTGCCATCCAGCTCTGTTAGCACTGACAGCTGTCTACTTGGGAAGGCCTGGCACCAGGCTCCGTGAGGGACAGAGAACAGTCACTGGCTGCTGACCAGCTGCCCCCTGGAGAGGGTTCTAGAATGGCAGTCAGGGTAGGAAGGAGACTTGCTTTTCATTCTAAAGCATTCTCTGTGTGCATTTTAAGAGATTGGATTGCTTTTTCAATTAAGAAATCTACTTCATAATTTAAAAAACAATAAAGAATCCCAACTTTCTCAATGACTGGCTCTAAGACGTGGGCATGTTACTTAAGCCCCTGAGCCTGGGTCCCCCTGCTCTGTATAGTGAGGCTAATAACACCTCAGGTTCAAGTGCTCAGTGACTGACTGCTGGGCCTGCCCAGGCCCCTCACAGCATTTCTGGGCCACTCGTCAGCACCCTGAAGGGAACGGTCCCTGCACTGCCTAAACATTAGGGTTTGCCCAATGACTGGAAAAAAAAGGTTCTGGGCTGCCAAGCACTGGGCAGGAGCACAGACTTCATGGGTCTCCAAGGAAAGCAGAGCCCCAGGCAGCCCCAAAGCCAGCCTCGGCAGGACATGGGACATCAAACATGCGGCAGAACCTGGACGAGGCCCAAAGGGGAGGGAATCTGTGGAAGAGTCTGGACTTGGAGTCAGGAGGCCTGCTTTCAAACCTGGTTTGGCCACTGTTCCCTGCAGGATAATGGTGTAGTCGGGTCCTGCAGCCTCTCCACCCCTTAGGTGTCCATAAAACGGGCACAGGGTTGTTCAAAAATCAAAGGGGACATTATGTGTCCAAAAATGTTTTCATAACATGTAATCAGAAAGTCAGGAAGATTTTCTTCTAAATCGATCTCTGGGGTTTGTTCCTGCTTACCTCCTCCACCCCCATCCCCAACATTTTATTCCCTGTCTTTTGTCCTAGAATATGTCTGACTCCCCATCTCTCAGACTGATGGAACAGATGAATGATTTATCATTGTTTTCTATAAAACACCTAAGACAATGTTTTCCACCTAGCTGGAGCTCAATAAATCTATGATTAATTAATAAAAGTGAATCTATAGAGGATGTTTTAATCCTACTCATCATTCCCCTACTCAGTGACTCATCTTAATATCAATGCTAGGAAAAAAAATAATTAGGATGGCAGGTTGGGAGATCTCTCGCCTGCCCCCCATCTTCATTCACAAAACTCCACGTAATTCCTCCCAGAGGAGGAAGGCAGAGGTTAACAGCACAACTTTGTGTCTGCTTCCGACCATTCCCTGAGTCGGGGCTCTGCTTCTTACTCTCAGTGACTCTGGGCAAGTGAGTCATCTCCCCAAGCCTCAGTTTCCCCACCCACAAAAATGGAGAAAATGTTAGATCTTCCTAAGGTTGCTTTCAAAGATTCCCCGTGATCTTTGGCTGTGGCTACAAAGAGAAAGCTTGCCATGCTTGCCCTGATGCTGAGCTTACTGAGAGCCATTACTGTGTTATTGTGACTACTGCCATTATTGTCCAGAGCCAAATCACCGAGATTTGGGGGGAGGGGACTGGCATTTGGATACAGATTTCCCATTAGTGTGGATGATGGGGTGTGCTCTGTGACTGCCAATAGATCAAGCTTCTCATTGCTTTCAACTGGAGAAAACACATTATGTGGAGTTCTGAAATGCCTCGACCCCCAAGCCAATCTACCAACCTGCTATCAAGTGGCATCTGGGGCTGGGGGCACCGAGTGGATCAGTCGCCCTTATGGTGCTAACCCAGCGTTAATGGTGCAAGTGGATTACAAACAAGGCCCACCTGCTGTGCTCAGCAACAAAACCCGGCAGGAGGGTAATTGCCCGGAACTTGAGCACAGGGGGACACAGCAGGCAGGGAACATTTTAAACGACTTCCCAAGGCTTTCCTTCTCCACACAGACCCAAGGAGAAGCCAGCAGGCAAGGGGACAGGAAGCTAGCAGGCACCAGACAGGGAATGCTCCAGAACTGCCGAAGAAAGGTCTTCCAGCAGACCACAGCTGGCTGTCCAGCCCAGCACCCTCCACAGATCGGAGAGCAAGCGAAGAACAGCTGGGTCAGCTCCACGCTGCCTGATATCTCTCCGTGAGCTTGGATGCCAAGGATGTCTGGCATGGCCAAGTACGCCACCCCACGGGAAGGCACCCTCCTTGATAGTAACCCCCACACGAGCGATCAGGGGTAGAACGATGCGCTCACCGAAGCTGGTATAGGGCCACGGTGGCATGAAGACCATTCAGCTCTTCATCCATACACTGGGCATGCGTTTATTAGGCATTGGTGGCAAGTGAGGGAAAAGCCAATATGACATGAGACACTCTTTCAAGGAGAGACAGGCACAGACATCCGTCACTGGGCACAGGCTGGGCCGGGCAGTCACACAGCCAAGACACAAAGCAGTGCTGCCACTAGGCAGAGAGCTCTAGTGATGCCCTGGCATGGCCCAGGCAAGGACCATGATGCTGGTGTCGAAGGATGCAGATACACACATGCACGCACACAGCACGCACGTGTACCCTTCATACAGACATACACTATGTACCATGCGTGCACGTACGTACACACATAGCCAGGTGTTCGGCATCTAAAAGGGAGGCATGGAGCCCAAGGCTCTCATAGTCCCACCAAGATCTTAACATGTTCTGAAGCCGAAAGGAAAGGGACAAACTCAGGTGCACAGCAGAAAACAAGCCTTGTCTCTGACCATCTTCACCGTCTCTTGCAGGCAAGAGGTGAGCCCTTCCTCTTTCCCCCCTCTACTGGAAATGTTTGCCAAGAACCTGAGAAGTGCCTTTACAAGCGGGGACTTCCCTCCGGGCCCTGGCTGCAAGGGCAGCCCTTCCTCTTCCTCCTCCTGAGAAATCAGACCGTGGAAGGGGGGCAGTGACGCTTCAGGAAGCTATCAGAAGGGCAGGCAGGTACATCAGCTCTGCAAGGCTGGCTTCCAATCCCAGCTCCCTCATTTACTAGCTGGGGTCAAGACACTGACCTCTCAGTCTGGGTGATGATAACAGCATCTACCTCATAGGGCTGTTGGCAGTTTTAAATGAGAAATGCGTATAAAGTGCTTAGGACGGTGCCTGGCACATAGTTGAGCCCCCAGTAAATATATTCCAAATATAATCCACAAGGGCACCACATTCCTGCTACCTAGAAGCAAACAGCTCTACCGATTCAGGTCCACACATTTAATCCAGCAAAGAACATTTTCATCAGCATGATTTCATTCATTCCACGAGGATTTACTGAGCACCTCGTGTGTGGAAGCATAAGGTCTAATACGAAATGACAGTGTCCTTGTCCTTGAAGCATTTATGAATCATAAAAAAGAAACCCACCTGTGTCCTGTCGAGCTGTACACACCCACACAATCGTACACACGTATATATGCATATGCACGTACCCTTGTGCAGACACACAGAAACACGGAGCCCCTGAAAGTACTATTATCCACACCGTGTGACCTGGTAGTTATGAGTCTAGGCAGGCGGCGGCAGAGGAATGACTACACTGTTTCTGGAAGAGGAAACTGAGGCTCAGAGAAAATAAATGTCTGGCCCAAAGGCTAGGGGAGGGGTGTCCCAGGGACTAACGTTCCTGGGCACCCATTCTGCGCCATGCGCATATGGGTGACTTAGCCCCTTCCGTGTGCTTCCACCATCTGGTCCCACAAAAACCCTCTGAGGCCCTCATCAGAACCCTCCTTCCTGCAAAGACGAAGAAAGAGAAACTCAGCAAGGGTAAGTGATTCTCCAAGGATCACAAAGCTAATAAGCGACGGGCCAGGATGCAAACAGTTTGTCTGACTCAGACCCACCAGCTTCTCCCACGGGGCCAGAGAAGATTTAGTACGTGGCACAGTTCTGATTAATTGTAGCCTGTCTGTCTGCAGGCCCAGCGGCCAGGGCTCTAACCTCCCACAAAGCCTGGTGGTGGGCCTACTTACTATGCACCCGGCAGCGCGCTCTGAAGGGCAACACCAAGTCCCTGCAGTTCCTCGCGCACTCCCTGCAGGGTCCCACCTAGGGGCCTTTGCATGGGTCCTGCCCTTTGCCTAGAACATTCTTCCCCCAGAAGACTGGCACATGCCTTCACCTTCTTCTGGGCCTTGATTCCCAGTCTCCCAGTCTCGGGAGGCCTTCATCCTCCCCATTCCACTTTTCCTTTCTTCCCATAACACCTACCACCTCCTAGCTTATTATGTAATTTGCTGACTTCTTTATGTTTCTTATTTATATGGGTTGCCCCGACACATGCTTTCTAAAATGTAAGCTCCCCAAGAGAAAGAATTTGGTCTCCTTTGTTCCTTAGGCGTCCAACACACCTAAAGCAATGCCTGCCATACAGCAGGCGCTCAATAAAGGTGCGGAACAAATAGGAGAAACCTCTGAACAGTAAATGGGTATTAACGCTGCACACTCAGAGTGCTGAGGCCGTGTGTATTCTGGGGAGGGGGCTGTTCCCAGCAGGAGTTTCCCGTATCTGCTGGGGGAAGGGCAGCCTCAGGAGCATGGAGATCGGAGGACTGCCTATTGATTACAGTGACAGTTCAGACACAAAGGCAACATTAGAAGCTCCCTATTTACAATGTTCTGACAGCAAACAAGATGGAGTGAGAAGAAGGGCATCAGAGAATTTCAAGGCGTTCTTGTCCGGGATGCAAGGAGAACCCAAGGCCATGTCAGAACCCAGCTGAAGCCTGGAAGCCAGGCTCTGCTTATCAGCACACCCTGAAGGGACACGAACATGGCGAAGGGCCACGGGGACGGTGGGTCCTCACAGCCTGGAGAGTTGAGTCAGGGAAAACCAAACTCTTGGTGAAGACAGATCCCCGAATCTCCATGCTGCAAGGGACCTTGGAAATCACCTAGAACAGGCTCCTAAGCTCACAGATACAAAAATGAGGCTGAGAGAGGCAACACGGACTTAATCGAGGTCAAGAATTGGTGCCTGTGCAGGTTCTAAAACCCAGGTCTCCTGACTGCTTGGTCAATGCCCTTTTCATGTAGTATTCGCTCATTAAAATGTTTCAGGGTTTTTTTGTGTGTTTTGGGGGGGCGGTTTTTGGTGGGTTTTTTTTTTTACTGTCCTCCACAAACCAGCGCTGCACTAGGTGCTGGGAACCAAGACACTATGCAGAACAGATAAACACACAGGCAGCCATCAAATTCACATATAAGGTGCACAGTGTAATCATGGAGGAAGTGTGGCCTGGTTGCCGTGGGAATACCGGAAAGGGGTCCGCATGCCACAGTGGGGGCATCAGGAGGACTCCTCAGAAGCAAGAATGTTTAAGCTGGAGTCACCCAGAGGGAAGGGGAGCGGTGGGAGGAGGGAACAGGGGTCTTTAGGGATCTGAACGCAGTGAGAAACGATGCCCCGAGGGAGGCAGGCCCCGGCCATCCAAGGCTTTGGCAGCCATGCTAAGAGATTTGAATGTTATCCTAAGGGTAATGTGAGCCACTGAAGGGTTAGAAGTAAACGAGTGACATTATCAGAATTACTTATAGAAAGATCACTCTGGCTGCAACCTGAATAGTTTGAGAGGGTTTAGTCTGGAGTCTGGGACTATCGGCTGGAAGGGCGTGCTGGCCAGAGACTAGCATGACATGAACTAACGCAGGACAGTACAGAAAGAGGCATGTTTGCATTTGAGACCGTTTTAGGAGATAGAGCTGACAGTGATCAGACCCAGATCATGCAGAAACCAGAAGGAAGAATGACTACTCTAGAAGAAGGCGTCTAGAATGAGCACCTGTGTGGACGCTGGTGCCACGAGGGGAGAGGCAGGGGAGGCCAGGTAGGGGCAGGTCTGGGGAATGACACCCCACCCCGGGAGAACAGAGGAACCAACAATCAGGAGGAAGGGACAGCGAACCTCGAGATGCCAAGAACACCTGTAGTATGCATGTCGAGCAATAAGAGAGTAAACAGCAGGCCCTTGAAATCCTTCCATCTAGAGCTCAGACCATTTGGGCCTAAGCTCCAAGGTCACCTTTCCACCTGTGATGCTCCCGATTCAGCGGAGCCTTTGGGTAGGTGTACTTCATAGCCTGTGACTTCTTCCCCAGGGGCTGACCCTCTGCTCTTCTAAGGTCAAGGGGCCATCTTGGAGAGGGAGAATGTTCACAAAGGCACAGAAAGTTGTTTCTCACTCCTGAAAAAAGGCAGGCCCCTGCTTCTCATGCCACTTTAGAAGACACAATTGAGAGACGGCAGAGCATGGTAATGAAGAACGCGGACGCTGGGGACAAATTCCAACTCCACCACCAACTAGCTGTGTGATCTTGTGCAGGTTACTTAACCTCTCTGTGCCTTGTTGCCCTTATTAGGAAAATGGGGTTAAAAATATGTGCCTTTTCATAGAGCTGTGAAGGTTAAGTGAATTAACATTTGTTAAGGAGCTTAGAAGAGGGCTTGGCAGACAGTAAGTACTCCATACTTGTTAAATTAATAAAAATACATGCATAACATGGGGATGTAGATGCCGTCACCTGGAACGAGATAATTGGGAGTGGGGGAGGTGTGGTTCCGCAGACCAAGGGGCCCAGGAGAAAGAAGGAGCATTCTGCAGTGTGGGCTTAGAGCACTCCGGCACTCCTCACTAGGGAAAATACAGGGCTGAGCCAAATGAATAGATTAAACCAGCTTTAGCCTCAGATCACTCTGAGCAATAATTATTCTGGGTGTGGATCTTCTTCAAGAAGTTATGTTTCCTGCGGAAACACAGCAAAGGCACCCCAAATAGTTCTGATGTATGTGGAATTTGACCAGCCTCTGTGATATTAGGGGAGGTAGTCCTGTTTTATGTATCAGGCTCTCTCTCTAAAGCACTGAAATTTACAGCACATTTGCTATGCAGCTCAGCAAAAGGTGTATGAATAAAGAATAACCTGCTCCAACAACACCGCTCAGCCAGCGAGCCTGAGAAGCTCCTCTGCCTGTAGAAGAGGTTTGCCAAGCGCCGAGGTGGGGGGAGGAAAAGCCCATCCCATGAGGGCACCCTGACATTGTATTTCTACAGGCTTGTGTTCCTGCTTCTACTTTGTCACTTGCTAGTGAAAACGATACAGCCCAAACACGAGGTCACTCGCTTCCCCCTGAGATCACAGGCTCCATGCCTGTGTGGCTGTCCCCATGCCTTGCTTCCAGAAAGGAAAGGAAAAATATCTGTTCATGTGTCTGCTCTCCCTCTTGCTCCTTCTTTCGCTCTTCCCTTCCTTCCTACCTCTTTTTATTCTCTTCTGTTCTTCATGACTCCTCCCTCCCAGCTGGCTACCAAAGGCCTATGTCCAGAGCAGCCCAGAGCATCAGGGCCCTCCGAGACACAGAGGGGGCAGAAGCTCATTTTGCATCAGTTTAGTCTCTGGGTCTTTGCGAAACTTCCAGAGAAGTTTGCTCCTGCCCAGCCAGACACCTCTGACCACGGTCCTGGACTCATCCCATTCTCAGGGACACTCAGGACACCCTGCAACACTGTCTCTAGGGAGGAATCCTGGTTGGTCCCCAGGACACCCCAGTACAGCTTTTTTTTTTTTTTAAGATTTTATTTATTTGACAGAGACACAGCGAGAGAGGGAACACAAGCAGGGGGAGTGGGAGAGGGAGAAGCAGGCTTCCTGCCGAGCAGGGAGCCCGAGGTGGGGCTCCATCCCAGGACCCTGGGATCATGACCTGAGCCAAAGGCAGATGCTTAACGACTGAGCCACCCAGGTGCCCCCCCAGTACAGCTTTCTTAAGCTGCTTTTCTTAGACCAGCTGGTATAAAGACCAGCCCCGGGCAAAACTGTGATCTACATAAAATCTGTTCACTCATTCATCCAACCAACACTTCTGAGCATCTACTCAGCGCCACGCACTGGCCTAGGAGCTGAAAATATTACTGCTCAACAGTCCTGCCCTCATGGAGTACTACAGAGTGCCATGGGGGGGGCGGGCGGCAAACACAGGGCACCTAAGCTCCCCTGGAGATGGAAGTCGGAGGAGGGTTCCCAGGAGAAAACCATCTAACCTGAGATGTAAAAGAGAAATAAGAAAGACATGTCCAAGAATATTCGAGGCATCACGGTTCATGAAAGTCAAAAACTGGACTTCCCAACGGCCACCAACCACAGAATCGATAAATTGCAGTATGTTCACACAATGGAACACAGCAATGAAATGAACAAACTATAACAACATGATGAATCCCACAAAGAGAACGTTGAACAAAAGGAAGCCAGACACAAAAGATGCATGCTGTATGATTCCATGTTCATGCGCTTCAGAAAGAGGCAAAGCTTATCTCTGGTACTGGGAGTCAGGACAGTGGAGACCTTGGGATCATGGGGACCATGGGGGGTCCGAGTGGGTCAACTGTGCGGTTTCTCAACCCAGGTGTTGGATATAAGGGTGTGTTCATTGCAAAAAAATCGAAGTTGTACACTTATGATTTCTTCATTTGTCAGTACACTGGATAGACTTCCACCAAAAAGTTTACATTTAAAAAAAATTTTAAGGCAAATAAGAGATAAGCTGGCAAAGCAGAGAATCTGCTTGTCTTCAAAGCCCTTGGCTCCGTTCTTTTACTCGCTCTCAATCACCCAAGTGGCCCTATGCCTCTTCCAATCTGCAACGTACCTCTTCATCTACAGTCACACCAGAAAGCATCAGATTAATTAATTCACACTAAATTGTCCATGACTAAAAGCAGTTCAATAGTATTACCTCTCCCTGAGGGAGTTCCTTTTTAATAAAGCAGATTTGCCTGAACTCCAAATAGTAACCACTGCCAGGCAGGAGCAGAGAGATCTAAGCGGTGGGGTGGTGGGCACCTCCCCAGCACCTTCAACGCACCTGACGCCATCGCTTAATCCAAAGGCCGTGGGACATGCTGAGCGTCCTGCTTCTTCCTGCAGCATGAGCCACAGTGGGGGGAGGCACCTTTTGCAGGGGGCCCTGGGGTCAGTCCCAAGGTAAGGAGAGTCGGCGACAGAAATGTACAGATGCGGACTTGGCGGATGTCATGGGTGTGTCCGTGCAAGGCTTGCCAGGGACTCTGCAACTTTATACTGCCAAAGAACAAACAGGATTTTGACCTATAGCTCTTAATTTACATAGCTGATTGGGTGTACTTTGGGCAGCTCTATCGTGTTTCTAAGAATTATCCAAATATTTCCCCGATTCTGAGCACATGGGAATGGTTAGGTGTGTGATCTCTGACAAAAACTCACAGCAAGCAGAGCAGGAGCCAGATGCATCGTGAGGACCAGGACCTAAGGCTTCCGTGGGGACTGCTGCTGGCCACACCTTGCTGCCCACTGCTGGCCTCCCGTCTTCTCAGTCCTGAAAGCAAACCCCTTGGGCTGCTCGAGGTCCCCGGGTCTCACTGCTCCGTTTTCTCCCAGGCTTGGCTCGGGCAAGGAGACTGGCAGAGAGGAGAGAGAGAGAAACCCCTGGCAGTGGGGAATTGCCCCCTCCTGCCTACGAGGGTCTCATGAGAGCTTTGGAGAGGAAACTCTCCCGAGCTCCCGACTTTGTTCCCAAACCCGCTGTCTCCAGATCAGTGGGTTTTCCAGACATAGCAACAGACTCTGCCCTGAATAGGTCCCCAGGGGAACAAAGACTCTCTCTGAAGTGCCTCTTGGGGAAGACAGGCTGGCGGGCCAGGCGTCTCGCACCTGGGAGGGCTCTTTGCAGAAGGGCCAGCCGGCTGGGGCAGGACCCTTGAGGGAGGAGGAGACCCTGTGTGACAGGTGGAGGCCTCTCTGGGCTCCCTCTGCTTCCGCCTGGGAAGGTGGGATTCACCTCCACCTTCTGTGGGCTGTGGGACCTCAGACATGGCCCTGGTACGTAGTCAGGTGTCAGTGAATGTTAGTAGTCATGTTCCACGACAACCACTCGAACCACCTTAGAGAGACAGAGAGTGCCATCAAACACAGGGCACCAGAGTCTACCTCTTGCCATTTATTAGGGGACTTATAAACATGTCCGGTACCACTCCACGTACTTCGCATACATTATTGCTCCAAAAGGCGCGTCTAAAGAGCCCCATTTAGAGACGGGGTTCGGGAAGGTGCAGAATAAGCAGCAGAGCTGCTGCTCTGACCTCACAGAGCTTTCAAGAGGAAGCAATAGGGTCTGAACCCACATTTGGCCACCTCCAGAGCCTGCACTGCTCCCCGCAACGCTAGCTGTCCCTAACCCTCACGTGCTCACAGCTACTCAGCTGCATAACCAAAGAGGCTCACAGTGACCTTTCTGCACATCCTCATGGTAGATGTTCTGCAAGTGGGGCACTTCTCCCAAAAACATCTCCAAACCCAGCCATGCTTCCTTTCTGTCTCTGCTTGGCTCCCCCCAGCAACCACCACGAAGCCAGCAGAGGGGAGAGAAGTTCGCATACCCTCTCCCAGCCCTGCCCCACTGCAGGCCCCAACACAGCCCTTCCCCTTCCCCCTAGGAAACATATCATTTTCACGTCCCTCTTTACTTGGAACAGCTATATCAGTACAGTTTTAATGCTTAGAATTTCTCTCTTAAATAATAAAAGTTAACAGCCTCTCGGTTCCCTACTTGAACCCCACCGACAGGCGCGGCAGCCTAACTTCAGACATGGGGCCATGTGCTGAAAAGGACTTTTCAGACCGATACACGCAAACACACACGGGGCCATTCCCGAAGACGGCCTGCTCTCTGCTCCTAATCAGGGAGGGCTGCGATTCCCGAGACTGGCCCCCCCAGCTGCTACCTCTCTGATTCAGGGAGCTGTGCAAGCCCAACATGGCTGCAGATATTTAAGCACTTTATTTTTTTTTTTAAAGATTTTATTTATTTATTTGAGACAGAATGAGAGAGAGAGAGCACATGAGAGGGGGGAGGGCCAGAGGGAGAAGCAGACTCCCTGCCGAGCAGGGAGCCCGATGCGGGACTCGATCCAGGGACTCCAGGATCATGACCTGAGCCGAAGGCAGTCGCTTAACCAACTGAGCCACCCAGGCGCCCGATATTTAAGCACTTTAAATATGCCAATAATGATAATTACCCTGCTGATGGCATTTCATCCTAAGTGAAGGCTCAGGCCAAGAAGACTGGGAAATCGCTGTTACCGCACAGACAGTGCCCTTGGCTGACGCTCATCCTCGCCACTATGCTGGTGGCCCCGTGGACAGTGGTCACCCACGGCAAAAGGCAAGGCACTTAGAGCCGGGGTACAGAGGTGCCACCATCTGACTGCATGCCTGAGTGAACCAGGTGACTTCTGGGTCTCCTCATCTGCGAAATAGTGGGCCTGCCTCCCGGGTTCTATGTGAGGAAGAAGGAAACCACGTGGGAACTCTAAGAGGGTTACAGACAGGAGCAAGGAATAAGGCATTAGCAGCAACTCCCCCAACCCAGGTGTCCCTCAGCAATGCCCCGTTCCCGGCACACACAATGAGGGTGCCCGGGGGCCCTGCAGAAAGGCCTGTTCACCATGAACACACAGAGGCCTCTGGGGGCTGCCAGTGGTAGTGCAGAGGGCTACAGGGGACTGGGAATCCCCAACGGAGTTCAGCAGGAGCTTCCCCCACCCCGCCCCCAGGACTCGCTGGGCAGCGCGACTTGAACACCATTCCTGAAACACCAAAGTTCTCGGCAAGATGAACAGGGGGCGTAATGAGCACCGGGTGTTACATGCAACTGATGAATTACTGAATTCTACATCTGAAACTAATAATAATACTCTGTTCACCAGCTGAATTTAAATAAGTTAAAAAATAAAAGAAGATGACCAGGAGGCAGGCAGGAGGGGGAGAGACCCTCAGGAAAGGAGGGACAAGTTTTAGACCTTCCACGGCCTAGAGCTAACCCGGAGGTAGGACTGGCCCACACAGTGATGCCCTTGGCAATGAGCATGGAGTTCTAAGTGGCTCCAGGATTCCAAGAAGGCATGCTGCAGCTTGAAAATACGGATGAAGACACAGAATGGAGATAAGGAGGACAGAATGCGAGCAGCTGGGTACTGAAGCCCCCCCAGGAGCTCGGTCCTTTCCATCCTTCGTCTCACTTAATCCTGCTAAATCTCTAAGATGGCTTCTGCCATCTCTATCCTTCCAGATGCAGAAGGCTGCCGAGGGAAAGACACGTGCCCCCGGCAGCTGCTGGACAGCACATGACGACGCTGGACTAGTCGGGGTCACCCAATTCCAAAGCCCACATCCTCACGCCCCCACCCACCCCACCAAGCTCCAAGGCTGGGGCTCCAGGCAGGTGTGTCCCACCTGCCTCTTACAAGCCCACCTAGATTCTGGGAGCTCTGGGGTGAAGAAGAATAGGAGACAGACCCTTATCCTCAAAGAGCTTTCAGAAGAATTTGAGAGACAAGCCCAAGACTCATGAGGCAATCGTAACAATCAGCTCTAAATTATGAGAAAATGAGTTCACAAAAAGAATCATCTTCAAACTCTCATGACATCAGCGGGGAAGACCTCTCCTGACCTCATGGCCCCCCCAAGAGGCTTCCGCCTGCTCTCTCTCTCCTCTGATGGCAGGGTTGCTGAACTTAGCAGGCCGGTCATATCTCTTCCTGGACCCCACCTGGCTCCCATCCCACTCGGAGGCCTGGCCCCGGGTATCACACGGACCCACCCTGTGCCTCGATGGCCGAGCCGTGCATTTGCAGCCTGACCACTCTGAGCGTGGCCTAGGGACAAGTGGCAACAGCATCACCAGGGAGCTTGTGAGAAATGCACCTCCTCAGGCTCCATTTCAGAGTCCTACTGAGTCAGAATCTGCCTTCTGACAAGGTCTCCAAGTGATTCATGAGCAGATTAAAGTTTGAAAAGTGTTCTGGAACGCCCAACCAGCCTCACAGCCAGCACTGTCAGAACTGGAAGGCATGGTGACAATGCGAGAGCAGACATGACAGATGACACGTTCCAGGTGCTGTCTCGGAGTCCCAGGCGCTCTGCGCATCTCTACCAATTCCCACAGAAGCCCGGAGTGGCCGGTGCTGGGATGATTCCCATTCTGCAAACAGGAGAACCGAGGCAGAGACCGGCTAAGCCACCTTGTAAAATGACAGAGCTGGGACCCGAAGCCAGACCATCCAACGCTCCCGGCCCCTGCCGCGTTCTTTCCTGCAGAGGTAGGTAAGAAGCAGAGTGCTTCTCCAAGAGCTCGGAGGTCACCTGGGCACACGTTCTCATCCTACAGATGAAGAAGCAGGCCCAGCAAGGGAAGGGGCCCTGCCCGAGATCCCACAGCCGAGACCCCAAAACCCTGGTCGGTGTACTTCCCAGAATCCTATACTGCCCTTCCCCAGCATCCAGTGGTGTTGCATGAAAGGGCCTGGAGCAAATCGTTAGCTCATTTGTGTTCAACGCGATGTGGACTCATGGACCGTAACACAAGCTCGCTCCTGAGAGTCTCTCCCTTACCTGAAGCTCCCGAGACAGGGTCCCAGCCACCCCGAACACAGCCCGGCGCCCGGGGAAGAAGAGTCAGGAGCCGGCTTCTCTTCAGATGCAGCGCGGGGAGGGTGGAGAGGGCTGCGAGCTCAGAGCCCTGGCGGAAGTATTGCTTCAAAGTCCCGACTGCCCCCTCTTCCCAGCGGGCTGCCAGGAACACACACAAGCGAAGGAGATTCTGATTCACCGTTCTTCCTCAGGCACATTTCGATTTCTTTCAGAAACACTCTCAGAAGAGCATCACAAAGTGGCCAGGCAACCTTTTCAGCGAAAGAGCAGGCCCCGGGAGGCCTGGCTTGCCCACTCCCGAGGGGCTCAGCTCCCACGTTGGGGCTGCAGGGCCTTCTGCTCACCCCAGAGGCTGACAGGTGAGCGGCAGCCGAGGGCCAGGGCCGTGACGGGCTGGAAAGAGGAGTGACTCTGCAGCCTGTGACCCTCCCAGGGAAGGGCAGAACGAGCTCAGTGGGCTCCTAGACCCCGGCTGGGAAGGGCAGCTGCCCCGGGCCCCAAGGCGGCCCTCCCACCAACACAAACACCAGGTGCTTTTCATGTGCAGGCGGAGCCCTCTGCACCTGAGTCCACAGCGGGTCCTGCAGGCTCATGACCCTAGATTAACACCAGGACCGCCGGGACGGGCCCAATCAGCACAGAGGCCTCTGGCCTGGTGCAGGCAAAATGTCAGGCTCCAGAGGGGGTGGGCAGACGCTGCCTCTGAGGGCAGACCAGCCCCCCTCATCTCGCAAAAGGCCAGCTCCCCAGCCGCCCAGCATGCGGGGGGGACGTCAGGGAGGTAGAGGTGGCTGGGGCTGTCAAGACAAACAGCATCGGCCTCGCAGGGAAACTTACTTTCTGCCGGAGAGGACAATTGGAGCAGAGCAGGAGGGAAGCTGGATTTAATTCACCCCTGCTTGAGGTGCTCTGGCCTCCTCTGCTTGGGGGAGGGGAGTGGCCAAGGGCCTGAGTACATAAGCAGGTGCATATGTGGCCCAGAAGAGAGCCGTGGGGAGGCTGGGAGGGCACGACTGGGCAGAGGGCGGAGAGCGGAACCGGCGGTCCTAGGAACAGCAATGGCCTCCATTTCCTAAAGGTGTGCGTCCTCTGGAGCAGCTTGGCCCCACGTGCTCGGTAGTTCACCGCATCCTCAAACAACCCTGTGAGGTAGATGTCGTGATTGCCCCCATTTCTCAAATGAAGAAACTGAAGCTCACATAGGAAGGTGACTGGTCTGAGACCACGTGGATACTCAGTGGTACAGCCAGGATGCACACTCAGATCACCAACCACGACCCTGAACCCATTCTGTTCTCACCATGTGCTTCCGACCTTTCCCACCTCTCCAGATCCCCGCGATCGCCCAAGGCCCACCTCTGGGCCGCCTCCTCCACGTTGCCCTCCTGGACTCCACCCAGGCCGGAATGGTTACGGCACCCCCCTCGGTGCCTGCACGCCCTATCTGACCGCCTTGTTGGGTAGTTGCTTCATCTTCCTGACTAGACTGTGAGTTCCTAAGAGGGCAGGAGACATGCTCCTCACACTCGGTGTCCTAGCATGACGTAAGGCACACACAGCTTGCTCAATAAATATTGAAGGAAGGAAGGGAGGGCGAGATCTTTTCCTGAAACCCTCTTTACCTCACATTTATTTTGCATGGTATAGGAAACAAAAACGAGAACTGAGTGTAGGGCTTCTCACCCTTTCTGGAGAAGCCTTCCACCCCAATAGCTGACGAGGCTGCTTTTACCCTCAGGCCCTCCTGGGTCCGTGGAGCGGGCTTCCGCAGGACCCTTCGGAGCTGCCCTCTCCCGTCCTCCTCCATCCGGCGGTGACATGGACCAGTGCAGGGGTGAGCTGGCAATCTCTTGCCCCACAAGTCCCTCTCTGCACAGGCTATATGTTGTCAGGGGGATGCTGGGAGCCCAGTTCCCGACTTCGGGGGACCTACGATCCCCAAGGGAAGCTCTTACCCAAAAGGGCACATGGCCGTCAGAGAGGCCCAATGAACAACAAATAAACAGGTTTTCAAGAGTCCGATTCCTTATTTCTGCCAAGGGAATGGGCAGCTGAGAGGCAGTGAGTGGTGTCGGGGGTAGCTGGGGTCTCCTGATGCCACGGGCTGAAGATCTATTTCTAGGGCAAGAGTTATAACTCCTCTAGGCCGGGAAGAAGACAACACTCAGATCCACAAACAGCCTGGCCCAGAGATGTCAGATGAAAGGTCAGGGGATGAAGACAGAGCCCGCTCACCCTCCCTCCACCTACCCGCTCACCAAGCCTCTGACTTTCTCCCCACATCTGAGCCATCTTTCTAGCACCCCTCCATGGGGCATGCCCTCGCTGCCCCCAGCCTTCTTCAGCACCCCTGCCGCAGGCTGCCTCTACGGCCCAAGGCCACCTTCTTCAAACACTTTCACGACCTTTGCCTCTTACCATCTCATCACGAACATCCTAGGCCCATTTTGCAGACAAGGAGACTGAGGCTCGGGGGAAATAAGGGGCATAGCAATTGCCAGCAGCACCCTGACACGAGCTCGGGAGTCTTCTTTGAAGCATGCCTTGACATTTATTCTTCAAGGAGTATGTTATGACCCGAAGAATGATTTCATGCTGGAATTGGGGAGTGTGCAGCCTGATGAGGGCCGCTCTTAAGGGCCCCTCTCCGCTTGTCTGGCTCAGCTGCTCCAGCAGGGACTAGTCAGGCCCTCACACACAACTCTAGCAGGTGCCCCCAGGCCACAAGCTCGTGCTGCGTGTAGCCCAGCAGCCGAGAGGACAATAGCTTGGCTCCAACAGCGCCTGCCCCTCAGGACAGGTGTCCTTTCTCCCCAGGAGGTGACTTGGGTTTGGGAGCTGCCGGGCAGCCCTGGGGCTGTGTACGGCAGATCACTGAAGGACTGACAGGGCCTCAGTTATACAAAGCAAGCAGGCAGGAGGTGAGGACGACAGGGAGGCGGCTTGGTGCAGCTGGTCCTGCAGGCCTCATCCCACCGCCCAGCCTGGGGCTCTGGGAAGCAAAGGGCCGACTAGGAGCAGGAAACAGAAGAAGAGGATTCTCTAAAACTGGAGGGAGGGGGCAGAGCCCGCCTGTCCCACCGCAGAGAGGCAGGGAGACGGGGGTTCACAAAGCCAACGAAGGCAGAGCTGGGGCTAGAACTCAGCTTTATGGCTCTCAGTCCAGTGCTCTCCCTGCACGGAATGTGCGCCTTCTCCTCCAGGGAAGACCGAGAGAGCGAAGGTTTCCATCTCATGTCGGTTTTGTGAGTAAATGGCCAGTGTTACGATTTCTGATGAATAAAGAACTGGATTAACTTAAGCTCCATAATGTTCATTCACCCACCAATATGAGCGAAACACCTACTGTGTTCTGTCCTTGGGGATGCGGCAGTAAATAAGCTGGACTACGATGCAGATGGCCACTGAACCATACAAGCCCAGATGCACCCCCAGGTCCCGCCCAGGGGCTCCCAAGACCAGATCAGCATGGACAGGGCTGCTCCCAGGCGTCACTGACTGGTGTGCCCGGAGCCTCGGGCAGAAGAGTCGCTTGAGCCTCCAGGTGTCAGGTGGCACATCAGGAACCGCGGTGCTGACCGTCAGTGTTTCTCACTGCTAGGCTTGGCTCTCTGCCAATCACATCAGGCAGGTGCTTCTTCAGAGCAGACTATCTAGCAAACATTCTCATCTGTTTGACCCTACCGAGGTCTGCCTAGCTGACTCTACCAGCCTTCTGGAAAAGCCCTGAACAAGGAAGAATGGGTTGAAAGGGAAGTGGGAGGCTTTTCTAGACTGTGTGGGTGCCGAGCAATGAATGGACAGCAGCTTGGTCACTCTTGAGATCTGATCCGAATGGGGGTTCAGACGGATGGATGGACTGAGCGAACGCTGGGGGTCCTTAGGGGCTCGGTGCTCCCTGGGAAAAGCCTGGCTTGAGAGGAGCTTGAGAGAGGAGCGCACCAGCAAGCAGTACTGGGCTGGCAGTGGAAAGGTACTCAGGCCACAGGACACGGGGTCCTAGAACCACTACCCTA
This sequence comes from Mirounga leonina, assembly GCF_011800145.1. Classification (NCBI taxonomy): domain Eukaryota; kingdom Metazoa; phylum Chordata; class Mammalia; order Carnivora; family Phocidae; genus Mirounga; species Mirounga leonina. The sequence continues at coordinate 16,270,069 of NW_023270387.1, read as the reverse complement.
TGTGGCCCTGAGACAACACGACCTCTGGACGGTGCCTCCCAACCCACAGAAGACCTGCTGCTCTGTGTTCCAACGGCAGGGGAAACTCATTAGCTTCCTTCCAAACAAGTATCTACATCAAGTCAATTAAAGCAGGCAAAATGGCTTCAAAGTCCTTCCTGGTGTCTAATCAGAGTAATTTAAACCCACTTCCCATGATTTGGTCTCTGTTCCCCTGGGGGCAGGGTCTTGCATCACCTGTCACCAGCACCTAGGGGAGAGGGCGGGGAATTGGAGTCCCCTTTTGTGGACTGCCAACAGGCCCTAGATCAGCAGCAGCTGTAACAACTCAGAGAGCTACTCCTACATGATATTTTTATGTGATTCCCCCAAATGAATTCTTTTTTAAAGCTTCTTTTCGGGGGGCACTCTGAAATAATTAAAGTCTTCCCTCAAATTATCCTAGAGATCTCTTTCCATGAAAAGCCTTTCATTTCATCCTCCTTAATGTAATTCTATCCTGGCAGATGAACTTGGCTTTTCATATTTCTTCAAATATTGTGTCAGGGCCCTTGATCAGATGTAGAATCTGAATGGAAGAAGGATGGAGCAGTGTCTGTCCATCAGAGCCTGGGGCGGGTCAGGGTGGCCCCCACTGACACCTCCCCACACCCCTATAGGCCGGTCTCCCCCTGCTGACCAGTTGGTCCCCCAACATGACAATTCTACCTGGAAGTGCTGATTCACCTGTCTGTCCACCCACCTCCCACCAAACACACCGTAGATACCGTATCTCTGGCACTCTTGCTTAGAACTGAGGACGAGAAGAATATACAAGCCAGGTCGGACTTCTGTCCACTGAAACCCAGACCAAAATGTTTCCTCTACTGGACAGATGGAGCTGTCGCTATTAAAAGGGGGGGGGGGGACAGAAAGATCTAAAAAGAAAGAACAGCTAGGGGCACCTGGGTGGCTTAGTCGTTAAGCGTCTGCCTTTGGCTCAGGTCATGATCCCAGAATCCTGGGATCGAGCCCCACATCGGGCTCCCTACTCGGCGGGAAGCCTGCTTCTCCCTCTCCCACTCCCCCTGCTTGTGTTCCCTCTCTTGCTGTGTCTCTCTGTCAAATAAATAAATAAAATCTTTAAAAAAAAAAAAAAAGAACAGCTAAAGAGCTGACCCATCAGCATTTCCAACGTTAGTGACAAGCAGCAGTTAACACTGAATTCCTAACCTAAAAAGAAGCAGTCTGTTAATAATTAACCCACTTCTCTCTAGGCCTCCCCCCCCTCCTCTTTCCCTCCCAGCTGCTCCTGGACCATTCCCTTCTTTATTGCCCTCCGTCTTGATCTCTTTCCCAGCTGACCGCACTGTGAAATTAAAATCTATTTCTAAATATTTGTTTAATGCCAGGCAGTCTCCTGATGGCTAGTCTTTACTTTTTAACACGGGTGCATTTCACCTTACCTAAGTCTCTCTTCCACCCCATGGCCTCCCCCTCAGATCACCGGATGCTTGAATCTGTCTTTTTTTGTGCGGTTTTCTGAGCTTTCCTTCCGGGACAGCAGGTGGGGTGGGGACTGGCGGGCAAGAGGGGAAGCGAAGGCGGTTCCCAGTCCTGGAAGGAAGACCTGAGAGTCCCCCCTACCAACCTAGGCACTAATGGGTAAGGAGGGAGGGCTGAAATGCCAGCGATCCCCAAGACACTCCAAAAATGCAAATACTCTGGGGAGGGTAAGAGATCAAGTGTGTGTCCTGTGAAGGACTTCACCCAGTTTCCTTTCCTTGCTCTGAGCCCTCTGACTCCAGAGAGGGCGCTGAGAGAACCATGAATTCTAGAAGCCAGGGTGGTCAGCACAGAGGGGTAGACAGGACCAGCCCTCCAGGAGGGCCTGTGGGCTAATTTAGAGCTCAGAGCCTGGGTGTGGGGCAAGGAGGAGACTGCTGAGGGAGGGGTGGCCACTGAAGACAAAAGTTTGCTAGAGCCCGGTCTGGTGGCACCTGGTCACAGGTGAGGGGCTGCAGGGGAGACAACCCCTCAGCCCGGATTTCCGTCCATGTGGGGTCCCACACTGAAGGCCACAGAAAGGACTGGGCAGCCCATCCTTGGGTTCTCTGGAGGTGTTGCTTCCAGAGAACCCCCATGGGGGCCTCGGGAGCCATTGATGAGAGGCTGGAGCAGGACATTGAGATGTTTGGATTTCGGCATAATTATTTCGATAACAATTTAATCATTTAAAAACACTATCTGTGTTGCTCTAATGAAGAGAGAGGCTCTTTTCCACATTGTTTGTACCATCTGTGAGCAATTTTCACATTAGCCTCTTAGAATGGCAAATCAGAGGCCCTATGGTGATGTAGAAGGGTGGGGAAGGGGGAGGAGGGAGGGGGAGGGGGGAGGAGGGAGGGGGAAGGGGGAGGAGGGAGGGGGAGGGGGAAGGGGGAGGAGGGAGGGGGAGGGGGAAGGGGGAGGGGGAAGAGGAGGGGCAAAGGAAAGGAGGGCAGGAGGGGGCAGGGGAGAGGAAGGGGAGGGGAAGGGGGAGGAGGGGGAGGGGAAGGGGGGGGCTGTTGGCCAGGAGCCAGACACAAACCCTGTCCTGGGGCCAAGGGAGAGCCAGTGAATGGAGATCTGGTCCTGCCTTTGGGGTACCTCACATTCAAACGGGATAGAAGTTCCTAAAATCTGTTGGAAGGGCAAAGAAAGGCAGAATAGCCCACCACAGTGATTTTCAAACTGCGGGTCTCTGAAATCATTTAAATATTAGATTGCAATCAGTATATCTTTTTTAATGGCATAGAATGAACTGTATTGCAAGAGAAATACTGCTCACTACAGAAAGAAATCAGGGCCACCTGGACAAAGACCTGGTCAGAGGCCAGGAATGCCCAGGTAAGCCTATGACAGTTTGTGCCAGAGGCCAAGGAATTGTTCCTAGACTAAGGAGGTCCTATCCAATTTTTTTTTTAATTTTGTAAATTTTTTAATTGATCTTTTTTAAAGTCCTGTATAATTAACATACAGTGTTATATTAGTTTGGGGTCCTAATGAGCAAGGGGCTGACCGGAAGGAGCTCCCACTAGCTGAGGATGGGACAATTTGAGCTTCAAGAAGAAGAGTGAGGATAACTGATGGAGATACACTGAACCATTCACGAGTCCATAGCTGTAGTGAGATAAAAGGGGGTCCCCCAAAACCTAAGTCCATGTCCTAATCCTTGGAATCTGGGGATATTACCTTATATGGCAAATGGTTTCATTCAGTTAAAGATCTTGAAAAGAAGGCTGACCCTGGGCTATTAGGTGGGCCCTGAATGTAATCACCTGTATCCAGAGGAGACAGACACGCGGGGGACGGTGTGACCATGCAGACTGGAGGGATGCAGTCAAAAGCCAACGATGGCCTGAAGCCCCCAGAAGCTGGAAGAGAGGCATGGAACAGATTCTCCCCTCGAGCCTTTGGAAGGAGCACATTCTGACAACTCCAGCCTCAAGAACTGCGACAGAATAAACTTCTGTCTTTTTTTTTTTAATGTTTTATTTATTTATTCATGAGAGAGAGAGAGAGAGAGAGGCAGAGGCAGAGGGAGAAGCAGGCTTCCGACGGAGCAGGGAGCCCGATGCGGGGCTCGATCCCAGGACCCCGGGATCATGACCTGAGCCGAAGGCAGACGCTTAACCATCTGGGCCACCCAGGCGCCCTAAACTTCTACTGTCTTAAGCCACCCAGTTTGTGGTCATTTGTTACAGCATCCACAAGAAACTAATACAATAATGAAAGCCAAAAAGAGAAAGCCAAGAGCAGGGGAGGTAGGACTGCCAGAACACACAGACATAGCAGCTCAGCTCAATAATACATCTATCCGTGGGTCCTCTGGGTTGGGCTCTGAAACGTAGTTCTTGCTGTGGATCGTGTTCAGGAAGATTGAAAAACTGGCCCAGTGGCTGAGATCCTGGGCTTTGGAGTCAAAGTGCAGACAAATAACTCACTTCTGTCCCCTACAGGCTATGTGGCCTGGGGCAAGTCACTTACCCCCCTGCACTCTAGAATAAGGGCTGTGAGGATGATATGAAATCATGCACTTCCCACAGGGCCCACCACATACCTCATCCTCAAGGAATGTTAGTAGTCGCATATTTGTTGTTATGGTTAATAATAACGCTGATGATACCAGACACATGGGGAGTCAGGCACAAGCCATACCCCATGCCATGTTAATTATCACAAAGGCCCTTTGCTGCTCTAGCTGAGAAGCCTCAAGGGATGGCAGAATTGTAGAGTGAATGGACTAAATCATGCAAGCATGCCCCTTCATTTCAGCGAGGGGGAAACTGAGGCCCAAAGAACATTGACTTGACCAAGGTGACGTGGTTAGTAAAATGACCATGATGGGACTGGATCTTAGTCTTTGAACTCCTAAGGCAAAGGCACGATAACTCCAACTCCCTTAACCTCTTATTTGCCCCTAGGACACCGTGGCTACCACTCCTACAGGCCTCTTTCCAGCCCAGGCCTTTGTCCCACTAGCAGGGCCCTACACAAGCCTCCTCTGTGTCCAACCCACAGGAAATCCCTTAGATGCCATGTCCATTGATTATCCGGGAGAGGGTTTCTGCGCCAATGAGCTTTCCTTGCACTGAACAAGCTCACAATATCCTATGATTACCTGTTCAAATGATTCCAATATTTCTCCCTGACAGCTCCAAGTGCCTGATCCCCTGATCCTGTCTAGCAGGAGAGCCTGCAGGCGTCCAAGCAGCCAGCTAACCGGAGACAACAGGATGGACTGTGAAAAAGGCCCGACTGGAGAGAGGATTCTGAGGATCACCCGCCAATCCTCCAGACTCACCGTGGAGCCCTGGCAACACTCCTGACCTCACCCGGGACTGAGAGTGATCGTGTTCCTTTCCTAGCTGCCAAGGGCTTTGGGCCAGGCAGGCTGTGTAGACTGCTCCATGACATCACTCAGCCAAAGAGAATTCAGCCAATCTGGGGCAACAGGGACAAGGCTAAAGGAATCCTCTTTCTCAGCCCTGAGTCACCGAGCCCTGAAATAATGGCTGAGGATCCAGGTTTTGGGGTCAGGCAAAGTTGGGCTGGAATTCGAGCTTTTCTACTTACTGGCTGCGTGATCTTGGGCAAGTGACTTAACTGTGGTCGGAGCCTCATTTGTAAAAGAGGGGTAATGATGTCTATTTCGCTGGACTATCGTAAGGATTAAGGAGATCATGCTTGTAAAGGGCTTAGCACAATGCCTGGCACATCACGGATGCCCAGTAAAAGGGGGCTGCTAGAAAGAACCACTGTAGCAATAACAATACTGTAATACTTGGCACATGGCAAGAGCTAAAGAGACACTTATTAAATAAATTGAACAAGAAGTTTTCCACAGGGCTGGGAACGTCTGCATTAGATGCTTTCTTTCCCCGTCCAAAGGAACGATAATTCCTTTGAATCATCTAGTCATCCAACCATTATCAAGCACTGCTATAAACTGAATGTATCCCCCCAAAACTCTTATGTTGAAATCTTAACCCCCAATGCGATGGTATTAGGAAGGGGGAGGCTTTGGGGGGTGATGAGGTCATGAGAGTGGAGCCCCCATGGATGGGATCAGACCCACTATGGAGGCTCCAGAGAGCTCCCTTGGCCCTTCCACCATGTGAGACTGTAGGGGAAAGATGGGTCTACTGAACTTGCTGCCGCCTTGACCTTGGACTGCCAGGCTCCAGAACTGTGAGGAATAAATGCCTATTGTTTATAAGCCCCCTAGTCTATGGTATTTTGTTGTAGCAGCCCACACAAGCTTGGGGGCTGAGCTAGGTCTGGGAATACAGGGGAGAGCAAGGTGGACAGAGAGAGGTTCTCACGGAGCTTATTGAGGTTCTAAACCTTAGCTGTTGAGGGGAGGGAAAGGCCGTTCTGAGAATCTGATTGAAAGTTTCAGACTCTCTTCCAAAAAAACACACATCACTACATATACGTAACATTTCACCAACATTCAAGGGGCTCAGAGAAAGTGGTCAGTGAGAATCTCTGTCCTAGGTGAACTTTCTGCTCCAGCCACACTTGTTTACGACCACCCCTGGAACCCCTCCTGACCCATCTCATGGAGGCTGAGAGGAGCCTTCAAGGAACCCCAGAGCCCTATAAAAATGGCCTGATGCGGTGGGGGGTACTGGAATCACTTGCCCAGGTCATCACAGTGTATCTCAGGCTTGTTCAGAATAAGAGAAGCTCCTTGGTTCACTGCCTGGGGCAGAGGGTTATCTGGTAAAACTCCGAGCAGTCCGACCCCATGTCTGCTATCTGTCTGCTCCCTCAAGCTATCCACTTGGCTTTACCTGCTGGCCTTGGGTCTCTGACCATCCTTGGGCAGGGGTCAGTGGCTCGTGCTTGTCCATCTCCAGTCCTTCTCCTGCCCACTCAAGGCTCTGCCTCCCATCTAGAACACGGGCCAGAGTTGCTCACTGTTCCCAGATGCTTGTTCCAGACCTAGCCTCATTCCCCCCAGTTCATCCAAGATGGGCAGGGACGAAATCCTGCCATCAGGACTTTGCTTCTGCAGTTGCACTAGAGAGGAACCCCCACCCCTGCCTCTCCCTCACCTGGGTAAATCCTGGGGAATTTTCACCTATATCCCAGTCCGTGGCACTCTCTTCTCTTCTGTATTCATCTTCCATGGGGGCCGGGAACACTTACACATGTCCTGTCTCTACCCATAGGAGCTAAGCCCCTTGAGGGAAGGGTCTCTGTCTGATCTACCTTGGGCTCCCCCAGAGCCTCGCACAGTGCCAGGCCCCTAACAGGTGCTTGGTTAATGTTTCGGTCTTCTTTGGGAAAGCAGAGACTATGGGCAGAGAGGGCTGGGTTGAGGGCAGGCTGGGGAGCTGAAGAAGACACTCAGGCATGCTAGCTGAGCCCCGTGCCCTCAGGCTGAGGCTCCATAGGGGCCAACCTCCAATTCCATCCACCATGGCTGAACAGCTTAGGGTCAGATCTTCTGGAATGAAGTAGCCAGCTTCCATCTGATGGGAGAGAGAGCTCATAATGGCTCCTTGAGGGCCATGTCTCTCATAGCCAGTTTGAAAAAACAATCTAATGGGCTCTTCCTCGGGACCCCCTTATGCAAGCTCTGTTCTCCAGTGCTGTCTTTATGACTGAGCTCTGGCTAAGCTGTACCTGGGGATCCCTCATTGAAGGGGTTACTGACCCAGAAGCCAGCGGGTACAATCCATCATGTCTTGGTCCATTCCGCCAGCCCCTCCTTTCCTGGAGCTGGCCCACATTCCAGTGGCTCAAATCTGGCTGTGTCCACAGACCTTCTCCTCCCCAACTACTCTACACATGCACAGGTCTCCACATTTTCCCTCTGCCCCTTATCCCCATGAAGATCGATGGCCAGCAGTTTTTTCAAGCTCCTAGGACAGGCGGGATCCAAGGTCTCTGGGACTGTTCTAAGGATCCTGGGTGCTTGAACTATCAGCTGACAGATGGCTGTGACCCAAGGGAGACCTGCATCTAAAATCAGCTATTAACCCGCCTCCCTCTGTGTAACCCAGTCACATCCCACGTCTCCCCGACTCCTGGGATCTGAGCGCTAGAAGAGATACCAGATTCCATTACTTATGAAGAAACTAGGGCCCAGAGAAGAGAAGTACAAGGACATACAAGCAATTAGTGGGATTTAAATCAAGATCTCCTATTCCAGGGCTCCTCAGCTGTATGATTCAAATGAAAACTGAGCACCCAATTAAAGAGGACCCTGGGGTCCCCTGTCCGTGAGCTACAATCCTGAAGCCTGATGGCAGAGTCACTGTAGCAGGCCCTGGGGGCTGAGAGTGCCAGCCAGGCCCAATAGGTAGAATGTGTTCCTGAGAGGTCTCCAGGGGCTCCCCGGGACAAAGGGAGTGACAAGCAGAAGCTGGTATGGCTGGGCTTCCTGGACTGGAGGAGAAAGGGGGCCCAGGTAGCTGCCAGGCCCTGCCAGGTAGAGATAAATTCATCAAAGGGCCAGAGGCTGGGCCATTCCTCAGGGCCTGGTTTAAAGGCAGTTGCCGTCCCTCCAGGGGCACGTACCAATCAATCCATAATCCAGTGGTTAATTAATGGGCTTTTAGATGAATTCCATCTCATCTAGGTGTCTGCACAAGGAGGCCCGCAGACGTGGCCCACCCCCGGGCATACACCAGCTCCCAGAGCCTGAGATGAGGTGGAAGGACCGTGCAGGGTGGGACCAAGGGCCTGGTTAGAGTCCCTCATCTGCCTCTTCCAAGCAGTGTGAACGGGGGCAAATCCCTGAACCACCACACCTCAGTCACCTCAAATGGAAAATAAGCATCACAAGACCTGTTTCATGGGATACCGTGAGAACTAAGATAAGGTACGCAGGAAAATCCCTTGACACGGCGTCTGGCACCCAGGAACCCCTGGAGGGATGACGACTTGTTTGTAGTTTTCATAAGCCAGATCACTGCCAGGCTCTTCAGGCAACAAAAATTGTAGAAATGCTCCTAAACCTAGAGATTAGCTGGCACCCACAAGCGAGCAGTTTATGGCCATGGGAACTACCCTCACCCCCGTGGGCCAAGCATGGGTCTGGTCTGCAGCTCAGTTCAGAATGGCCAGGAGAAGCCGTGGGGCCCTGCCCACTGCCCCTCACACTCAGCGATCCAAAGATCAGAGGCCTCCCAGCTGTGGGCATGGGCAGCTCACTTGAGAACCATCTGGTCTCTGGAGCCCATGCAGCCCATGTACGTAGGCAGACCCCAATGCTACAGTGTGCAGCCAGTGGCCATCAGGATACCCTGCCCATTGCTCTGCTCTCTCTCTCATACACCCAGTGGACTGGGCGCTGGGTGCCCATGGTGATAACCTGTAACTGCTTTATTGTCTGCTCTCTCTCTCTGCTATCTTGTTTCTCAGGCAAATGACTGTTTCCTGGGATCATGTCCCAAGTAACCACCTGCACTTACATCTTTACACCAGCTCTGCTTCTGGGGGAGCAAGTCTAGCACAGGGTGTGGGCCAGGCCCCGTGATGATGGGGGTCTGTTCTCATCCCCTAGCAGAGGAAAGGGGGGAAGGAAGGAAGAAGGAAGCTAGCAAGGATGTGGGCAGAGGCTTCTTAGGGAGAGGAGGAGGAAACAGAGGAGAGGGTGAACCCACCGATAACTAAGACCGAAACTGACCCCTGGGAGAAAAGATTGTGAATCAAAGCAGACCAGAGCATTCACGGATTCCCCACTTCCAGGCTACAGCATGGCTGGCAACGTTGCCAGAGGGATTCATCAGGGCAATTCTTAAGTTCTCCAGACATCCTGAGACAATGAGTGGGGGGCATGCAGAAAGCCAACCCTGCACCAGGCTCTGAGATCATTCCCTTGGACCACATAGAGGTGCATTCAGAACTTAGGAGCTTCCCTGTCCCCAGTCCTGGGTCGCCTGCCAACCAAGGATAGAATCAGAATTTCTGTGATAGAAAGACATGGAAGACAATTCCCCCAAATCCCATGTGATACATTATTCCCCATCCATCATTTCTGCTGTGCCCTCAAGGCGAGAATAAACAACAGGTACATGCACTCAGACATACCAACGTGTGTGCGTGGGCAAATGCATGTACACATCCTCCCTCCCTCCCTCCCTCCCTCCCTCTCTCACTCTCTGGGCTGCCCTGCGCTCCTGGTCCCCTCCCCCGGGGCAAATAGCCTTGTGTATTTCATTCACACGTTAGCCCTACAAAGATTAAGAGGATTAGCTCTTATCAAGAGCTTTGTATCTCCAAAGCTCTTACAAACACTAGCTAATTAAACAGACACAGTCCCCTTTCCCTTGGCTGTCTTGTGTGGAAAGCGTAAGACATGAATTAACTACACCCGGGTTCTAGTCCCAGGTGGGGAGACACGTCTCCTTCTACAAAACGCAGAGAAACACAGACATCCCTCAGAGATACAGCAGGTGCGTTTCCAGACCCCCACACTAAAGCGACTATCACAATAAAGCAACAAGCCAATTTGAATTTCTGGTTTCCCAGTCTACATAAAAGTCATGGTTTACACTATCCTATAGTAGTCTGTCAAGTGCACGAGAGCGTTATGTCTAAAAGACAGTATCCAGGGGCGCCAGGGTGGCTCAGTTGGTTAAGCGGCTGCCTTCGGCTCAGGTCATGATCCCGGAGTCTCAGGATCGAGTCCCCGCATCGGGCTCCCCACTCAGCGGGGAATCTGCTTCTCCCTCTGACCCTCTCCCCTCTCATGCTCTCTCTATCTCATTCTCTCTCTCAAATAAATAAATAAATAAAATCTTTAAAAAAAATAATAAAGGGGCGCCTGGGTGGCTCAGTTGGTTGAGCGACTGCCTTCGGCTCAGGTCATGATCCTGGAGTCCCGGGATCGAGTCCCGCATCGCGCTCCCTGCTCAGCGGGGAGCCTGCTTCTCCCTCTGACCCTCCCCACTCTCATGTGCTCTCTCTCATTCTCTCTCTCTCTCAAGTAAATAAATAAAATCTTTAAAAATAATAATAAAGGGGCGCCTGGGTGGCTCAGTCAGGTAAGCGACTGCCTTCGGCTCAGGTCATGATCCTGGAGTCCCGGGATTGAGTCCCGCATCGGGCTCCCTGCTCAGCGGGGAGCCTGCTTCTCCCTCTGACCCTCTCCCCTCTCATGCTCTCTCTCTCTCTCTAATAAATAAATAAAATCTTTAAAAATAATAATAAAGGGGCGCCTGGGTGGCTCAGTCGGTTAAGCGACTGCCTTCGGCTCAGGTCATGATCCTGGAGTCCCGGATCGAGTCCCGCATCGGGCTCCCTGCTCGGCAGGGAGCCTGCTTCTCCCTCTGACCCTCCCCCTTCTCATGCTCTCTCTCTATCTCATTCTCTCTCTCAAATAAATAAATAAAATCTTTTTTAAAAAATAATAATAATAATAAAATAAAATACAGTGTCCATACCTAAATTTAAAAATATTTTATGGTTAAAACCATGTGTTATCCATAATCTGAGCTTTCAGGGAGTTGTAATCACTGATCACAGATCACCATAAATAAAATGTAATAATAATAAAAAATTTGAAATATTGTGAGAATTACCAGAAGGAGACACAGAGACACAGCGTGAGCAAATACTGTTGGAAGAACGGTACCACGAGACTTGGTCCATGCACGGTGGCTACAAACCTTCCATTTGTTAAAACAAAACAAAACAAAACAACAACAAAAACCCCACAATATCCTCAAAGTGCAATGAAGCGAAGCGCAGTAAAACGAGATGTGCCTGCAATTACTATGTTACCCCACACGAGAGAGGAAGAAACACAGGGAGTAAGTGACTGACCCGAGGCGAAGCAGCTGGGAAGTGGCTGGGCTCAGCCACAGGCTTAAGTCTCTCCAGCCTCCAGAACCCGCGCTCTAACCACGACTGCGTACAGACAGTTATCACTCCCATGATTTCACACTCCGAGATGACCTGGCAGAGAACAGCCCTTCTGGCCCTGAATGACTGTTCACCCCAACATCCCCACCATTCACACACCGAGCTCTACTTCCCAAGTGCGGGACTGTTTTGAACTGTTTTTTTCAGACGCAGACACAAGATGTGACCCTCCGATTCACATCTTGTGATTGCGTCCTCCCCGGACTCTAAGTTGACAATGGTCATTTCTCTTTCCCCAGGCCCACCAGGACCCCTAGCTCAGGACCCCACGCACACTGGCAGCTCAGAGCCGTGGGGTGGTCTCCGCCTGGCCCGGAGCGAGCAGAGAGCCTCTCTTTCATTGACAGATGTCACAGGGGAAGCCCCAGCACCAGTTACCCTCCACCAGGAGCTCAATTAACCAAGTCGTTATTGAGAGATGCATTTACAGCTTCTATTGTCAAGTCTAACCATTCCCTTTAACTGAGATCTTTTGCCTTCATTAATGGAATCGGGGCTTGTCAGGAAACGATGAAAAAAACTCTTAGGATTTCCACCTGTCATGCTGAATCCCATGTGCCATATGTTTCATCATTGGGACTCAGGCTCAGTCAATTCTCCCAAATGCTGTCATCCCTTAACAAGGCTAATAAGATTTTTTTTTTCTTCAAAAGTCTTAATAGGACAGATAATCTGAGGAAATCAATGAGTAACTAATTACCCATTAAACATTATTTGCCCAGTACTGTGAGGACACAGAAATAATTCAAAAGATCCTTTCTTTCTGAGAGCTTAGAACCCTGGATGAGTAAGAAAATTAGCATCACAAAAAATTAGGTAAGAGGTGGACGGGCTCCTGCACTAGAAATCTAAGAATCATTCATTCGTTCATTCATTCATTCAATGAAATACCATTTATATAATACTCACAGTAGAGTTTACTACAGACAAACACCCTGATAGTTCAAAGTGGTGAGAGGTGTCCGATAGGGATAGAGATGGGGTATATCCCCAAAGAACCTGGGGGAAATAGGCTACGTAAGCAAGTGAATAGAGGACAAAGTAGAATGACAAGTATGTCAGAAGAAGAATGAACCATGCACCCTGGGAGTGTGTACAGAAAAGACGGAATGAGCAGGGAGTCTGTACAGACAAGACGGAACGAGCAGGGAAGGTCTTGCGAAAGGAGCAGGCTAATGTCACGACTGGCCATATAAAGAGGTAAGCCGAGTCTCAGGCTCCCCATCACTACGAGGGGATCCTGTAACCCAAAAGCACACTGTTCCCTGCGTAGCATAAAAGGACGTAGGATGAATCTCAGAAAAGGAGAAGCTGGTATGTTCATGCCCACTGGCGTCATTCCATGCTGTGCTCACCAGGCCTGGGGTTAGAGCCCTCATTCATTCACTGAACATTTGCCGAAGGATGATACTGAGGATGCCGGGGAGAACGAGGCACAGTCTCTGCCCTCACCGAGCTTATAGTCAGATGGGGGAAGAGACAAGCAGACTCTGGTGACAGGACGGATGGATAAACGCTTGAACTACACTCACGAGCGTGAAAACTCCAGACTCCAGGGGTGGGCGGCAAGGCGACAGGCCCAGAGGACATGACTAAGCTGAATCCTGAATCACAGGGAGCAGGCCGCTGTGTAGCCACGATAGCCATGAAAGCGAACGATGATGACAACAATACCAAGAATTAGAATGCACCATCAGTACCATCGGTTTAGGGGGGCCTCCCTTTTGTGGCAAACGGTACTTGGCATTCCACGCACACCCTCGCACACGTACACACGAACGCATCGATTCTAATCACGTTTGAACATGGAGGGAAACAAGTGATCCTTACCACGGCACTACATCTTAAATATTATTATCCCGTTGGATAAACAGGAGAGAAAGGAAATGACTTTCCCATGGCCATACAACCAGCAGGTGGTCACGCTGAGATTCAAATCCACCCCTGTTCCACCTACTGATCCACACTTTGGAATTTGGGCGGTAGGGGGCGGGGGGAGCAGGGTGGGAGGAGGTCAGGAACGAATTCCTCCCCAGCCTCCTGGATAACTGAGCAGTCCACAGGTCCACACAGCCAAAAGAGTGACCCGGTCAAGGGGTCCCAGGCTCCAGTCTCGGCACTGTGGTCTAGAATCCCGGAGGAGCAAGCAAGGGGGGCCACCCGGTTCTGCCTGAAGCTGTGCCTCATTTCCAAGGGTCAACCATGAGACACGGACTAGAGGCTCTTTCGAGACTTCCTGCTCTGACATTCTCCACCTCTGGCTCTTGTCAAAAAGGCCCCACCGCGGCATCGGCAGGGGACAAGAAGCTAGTCAGAATGTCCCATCAACGTGTCTCACGTGGGCCAGCCGGTGACTTAGCAAGGATCCCCCATCCAGGAGAGGAGACCACCTCAGAGCAGGGGGTGCAAACCCCCAAAGTCCCTGAGGCTCAAGATGCCCCAGGGGGTTCCCATGTCCTTCATCTTCCCTCACTTCACCCTCTCTGAGGTGGTGCAGTCTGAAGATAGCATCTTGTCCATTTGCTCCTTCAAAGACTTAGAGTCCACTCCACGAGGCACGAAGGACAGGCTGCATTGTCTTCTGGGCATGCTGCTCCTCAAGGACAGTATTCTCTCCCATCTGGTCTCCCCCCACCTCCCCCTCTGCCCCAGGTCTCTGCTGCCATGCTCCTGCCCTCCACGCCCAGCTCCCAGTTGCTGGGCTAGGTGAGAGACAGGGGGCAGGGACAGCTCACTAGCAGGACCCATTCTGCCAGAAAGCTGTCCCTCTACCCACTCCCTCCCACGCGCACACACAGCAACACCGTGTTTTCTCAGGCTTAAGGCACTGGGATCCAGGAGTGCTGAACACAAGAATAAACCATCTCATCTCTAAGTATATATTTTGTCTTCATTATGCCACCGTGAAGGTGTTAATATACAACTTACAACATATTAATCACCCCCTAACTTCCAAATGCTAAATGCATCATTGACATTCATGTTTTCTTCAATTACTTGGCTGTTCTGGGGGAGGGGAGCAGTCAGCTGCTCCTAAATCCATCTCCTGTGGACAGCTCGGAGGCCATAAAAGGCAGCCTGGGCCTCCACCTGTACCATGGAGAGGGGAAGGTCCTGCTCCTGGCCATCAGCATGGCTGCCTGGCCCACACGCAGGCTGGTCATAAAAAAAAAAAAGAAAAAAAAAATACAACTAAAGCCAAGAAGTGAGAGGAAGAAATCCAAAGAGGGAGGAGAAGGCACGGGGGAGGGAAAGAGCGACACATGGAGGAACCAAATCCACTGAGTCTAACCGCCTGATTTTATAAATGAGAGGACTGTGGCTCAGAGAGGGTGAGTGACAGGACCAAGATCACACAGCGGGTTAGAGGAGAGAAGAGGAGAGGAAAGAAGGGGCAAAAAACAGAGTGCGAAAGAGGACAAGGCGATAGGACAGTAAGGTGGCAGGAGACAGGTCTGTGAAGGAGTACAAAGAGGGTGAGAAAGAAGCAGCAGAGAAGGAAGGACAAAGGATGAGTAAGGAAGGGGGGACATCTGAGCCAGCCAGCCCAGAGTTGGCCCCAATGTCACCCCCAACTGCTCAGCAACCAAATCCCCAGGGTAGGAGACGGCTGGGAGAGGGGGTGTAACACCTCCGATCGGGGACAAACAGACTGGGCTTTAGGGGGAGGAAGGAGCTGGGGTTGGGCCTCGGCCCCTAGGCCTCCAAAATGTAGCCAGACTAAATACGACACACAGTTAAAATGTCATTACCCCACACTGGTGCTATCCGAATCACTTGGAATTTGTTACAGGTGCTGGTGGCTACAAAATCAATTTGCTATTGTACTTCAGCAAATCAGATTCAATAATCTCCCTGCCAGTGGGTTGCAGACCAGCCCTGAACTGAAGAGGGAAGAGAGAAAAGGGCTCCTGCTGGCAGATCACCTTTTTGTCCACAGGCTGCCACCCAGCCAGGCCTGTGCACCTTGAGGTGGAAGCAGCCAAGGTCAGCACATACTGGTGCTTCCAGAAGGGGACAACTGGGGGCTCAGAGCCCAGCGAGCAGAGAAGCAGGGCAAGAGGCAGCAGGGTCGGCTTCGGTGGCTACCGTCCCGGGCCTTCCAAAGACAAAAGCCCCGGTGGTCATTCTGTCCATACTTAAAAACCCACACGGGTCATCACGCCCTATGCAGTGCTTTGAAAAGACGAGCTACTTGAGCCCCCACAACTTAGGAGCTGAGCAAGGCGGGTATCACCATCTCCTCCACGCTGTGAGCTTCAGAGGGGTTAAGGGCACGGCCAAGGTCACCCTCCGGGTAGGGGGAGGGCAGCGACTATGTGTGTTAATGGCAACAGCATTCAGCCCCGGAACGCACACACGCTCGTGATACGGCAGAGTCTGCAGGCTGCCAACAGAGTGTGACCGGCGGAGCCGGCCCTAAGAGCTACCGCAAACCTGCCCCGCTCAGCCTAGCGAGTTTGAGCCCCATCAAGTCTTCCCTGCAAGCTGCCGCCCATCTGTCCCCTCTTTTCTAAGCCCACTGCTCCATTCCAGGCCAGGACCCAGGATGCCTGAAGCAGCCTCCTCGCTGCCTCCCTCTCTCCAATCTGGTACACCTGTTCCAGAATGATCTTCTAAAATGCCACATTGACCTTGACACTTCTTCGCTCATAAATTTCACACAGCTGCCTCCGCTCTGAGCTTCTGTTCCCACCACTCAACTGAAAATGCTCCCCCAAGAGGCCCCTCACTGCCCAAAGGACGCCTTCCGTCACACCTTACTGAACCTTCTCTCAGCAGCTCCTGTCACCTCCAACCACCACCCGTGCAAACTGCCTCCCTGGGTTCCCTGGATTGATTTTGTGTGTCCTTTACCTCTCTGGTTACTCCTCAGGTGGCTTTTGAGCTTTCTTCCTTAGTCTGCTCCATAAATTCTTGTGTTCCCCAGTTCTTTCCTTGGTCACCTGTTCCTCTTATCCCTAATGTGACTGTGACTTCCTCTGAGTCCATGGCTTTGGCTGCAATTCTACCCAAATGAAGCCCAAATCTGTGTCTCGAGCCCACATCCCTCTCCTGAATTCTAGATCCCATCGATTAGCTACTTGCACCAATTAGATGCTTCCCTGTGGCACCCCAAACTCAACATGTCCAGACTGAACTAATCATCCCCCTTTGTGCCCCCAAATGACTACCCCTCAAAAAGTCTCTCCTTCTGAATGGCATCACCACCCAACCAGCTGTCCCGGGAATCATTCTCGACATGCCCCTCTTGCGTACCCACTACACAGATGTTGGCAGTGCCCTGCCCACATCCCCTGGCAAGTGCCATCCCCATACTGCAAGTACCCGGACTTCCTGTCTGAGGACTTCCTCCCACAGACCACAGCGCTGGGGGGTTCAACGCAGATATAACCCTGAGCCAATGCCATGTGGGAACTGCATGATAAAGACCCCAGCCTCCTGGCCCTTCAGGTGGGATATGTTGGAGCTGTGTTTCCCCCACTGTCTCTGTGAGACCCCAGTGGGACTGAACCCATGTGTCTGTAGCTATAACCTGCTCTTTAATTCTCCCTGCATCGGCTCCCTTCCCTGTCTCGCCTTGCCATTGATCACCTCCCACAAACAAACCTCTGACAACCTAAATCCTGGTCTCAGGGTCTGCTCTTGGGGGAACCCCGCCTCACTGTTCACCCAATCCTGGCTTAGTCACCAATGTCAAGCCCACTTCCCACATGTCTCAAAGTCATATCCTGCTCCTGCACCGGCTTCCACACTCATCATGTCCCACCTAGACCTCAGAACCAGCCTCCCGACTGGCCTGTTCTGCTCGAAACCATCTCTAATTACACATCTGATCATAGCATTCTCTTGCCTGAAACACTGGAGTAGAGACCACTGTCTAGAGGACACAGACCAAATACCTTTATCCTCATGGCTTCAGAGACTCTCCATGACCTGTCCTCACCCCTGTCCACACTCAAGCTTCATCAGGCTCCTCCTTGAGCCCTACCACCCAGCCTTACTGAGGAGCTCCCAGCTCAGGAACAGGCTGCTTCACCCCTCTGAGGCCTGTCTGTGTCCTCCCTCTGCCTTCTGCACATGCACTATTTGTCAAACACTGAGCTCAAGGATCCCTCCTTCTATGAAGTCCATCTTGCCACCCATTGCCTCCCCGTGCCCAGCACAAGAGAACTCTATGCCTTCCCCTCCACACTCACAGTCCCTATGATATGCTTCTTTCCAGATACCTGAGGCACTGTCATGTCCTGAATGGCATACATACCTTACTCTTTGAAGGTAAGGCAACGGTTTATCACCTTAAAATCCCCAGGGCCCAGGTCAGCACCTGACACGTATCAGGTGCTCAGTAAATGTCGGTTGCAAGCATAAGACCTGAAATGGGTGGGAAGAATGAACGTATAGCCTCTTCACCTTAGGCTCTGCCACTGGCTTGGCCACCGTCTGATATAGGATCTGGAGATGTCTGGCAGAGACCTTGCCCTTCTGCAAATGTTTACAGTGCTATGCAAATAACCTTTCCTGGGGATGATATATGTGGCCTTTCTGCCCTGGGCCTGTGAAGGTCCAAGCCAAGTGGGCGTCAGTGTGGATGCTTAAGTGAGACACTGAGGAATGCAGGTCTGCAGAGGAGGGGTGGGAAAGGGGATATAATAAAACATCGTATGAGGATAAATCTGGGCCCCATGCCATGAAAAATGTGAGTCTGTCCTTGACTTCGGTGGCAAATGAGGCGTGAAAACATATCAAAATGTGATATTCAATATATGGATGTATTTAATATTTTATGAGACTGGAAATCGGTTACTGAAGGTTTGAATGATAAATCAAGCACCGAGCAGATGAACTTTCTTGAGTGTCTGCACCTGATATGTGCCACTCCCCAGGAGGAAAAGGAAGAAAGAGAGAAAGCAAAGGTAAGAATGATGGGCCTAGAGACTCTGAAAGGTGAGATCCGGAGACCCCCTGGACACACCCGCTCTAAGCTGCCCCCTTCCCTCGCACCTTCTGTGCAGGCTGCCTACAAGCCTTCTGCACCTTCCTTGTCTAAAGAACTTTATTCCTCCTGCAAAATCCAGCAACTTCCTCAGGAATTCTCTCTAAGCAGCTTCCCTTGGTCCTTGTACGCTCTTGCCCCAGACCCATGGAAAGTAGGGCATGCGTTGCTCTGTGCACACGGGCGCCTGGCGTTCTGTATGTGACGATTGGGGGCCTTACGCATCTGCCCCCTACCACACTCTAAGCTCTTTGATGATCAAGACCAGGTCTCACTCACTTCAATAGCTTTCAGAGCCTGGAACATCCCGGACACAGGGAGACCCTCAATCCATGTGGAACTTGAACTGAAAGAGAGGAAGCTCTTACACCAAGAACCACAGACAGCAGGCGGCTCTGAAGAACCCACAGCGGCCCAGATGCTTGGCTAGGAACTTGCTGATGGCTTTCACACTGCTCTTCGCAAAGACCCTGTGCTCTAAGTAGTAGTTGTCCTATCTAACTGGAGAGTTAAATGAGACTCAGAGAGACTCCGTCACCTCTGCCTAACACTATTCTGTGCGCTCCTAAAGGACAGGAGGCCCGTGCCCCCTCGCGCTGTGAGCCCAGAGCTGGGCATGGCATAGGTCAAGTCTTCAAATATCTGGTGCCTGAAAGACTACTGATTCCTAGCCTCCCTCAAATCCTCATTTTAATGTGTAACAGCCCGCACACCCATCTATCCCAGGGGCCCTCCAACTTGGTGGGTCATCACTATCACTTTGGAAATTTTTAAAAACTCAGATCTGGGCCCCACTCCTGGCATTTCCAATAAAGTCCCAGGTGGGGACCGGCCACATACATTTTTTCTCCTTATTAAAGCCACCTGGCCTATTCTGACAATGAGGCAGATTTGGGAACGACCGATGTGGCCCTCTAAACCTCTCATCTGAATTTTGAGGCTGTTTTCTCCAGCTCAGACTTTAAGGCTAACAGAATCCAGCTGGCCTCTTCTTGGGATAGGAAACTCTTTCTGCTCATTATCACCTTCCTCCCAACTTCTTTTTCTTGTGAAATCCTCCCATGTCTTCATTTGGGGCCCAGCTCCCTCTGCTCAGGGATGTCTGTGAGCCTCTCCGGCCTTATTTTGACTCCTAGGTCTGGGCATAAACCAGGCAGGGCAGAACCAGCCCCATTCCGAAATCTGCCTCGGCTGGACATTGGCTCTTCCCGAAAGGTGTTCCCCCTTCCTGACCAAGATGAAGGTTCCCTTTATTTAGCTCATCTCTTCCCGAGACAGGAAAGGAAGGGAAATACTCAAGGGGGCACCACCAACTAGGCCAGGGGCCCTCAACCTTGGCACTCCTGACATCTGGGGCTGGATCCTTCTTGCGGAGGTTGTCCCTTGCACAACACATTTGTAGCAGCATCCCTGGCCTCTGCCCACTGGATGCCAGGAGAGCCACCTCCACCCGTGATCACCAAAAATGTCTCCAGACATTGCTGAGTGTCCCTGGGGGGCAAAACTAACCCCAGTGGAGAACCAAGGAGCTGAGCCATCAAGGAGCCTTGACCTTGAAGGCAAAGGACTTGTCTTTGAATCCCAGCTCTGGCCCTACCCTGCATGCATTTCTTTGTCTTCAAAATAGGGTCAGTGAACATTCCCCATGCAGAGTCTTTGAGAGAAGTCAATGAGACTGAATTAAATAAATGAACTTGGGTGAACATGCCTAGAACAAATTGGGGAGATTTTTAGAGCAAGTGTCAAAAGCAAATGCCTATACATAGTGGTGGGCAGGTATACGAGCTCTCAAATGATAAACAACCAACTAAAATAAATAAAAAGCTCTGATTTGTCGTGTTTTCGGACTTCGGTGGTGTGAGTATGCCCAAAATGGCCAATTTCAAGCTACCGACCCGATGCTGCTGAATGCGGAGTTGGGGCGAGATGTGCAGAATCACTCTCCCGAGCCAGCCAAGCCAATACAGTAAGTGTGAGCCGGGCAGGCAGTGGCAGGAGGGAAAGGTGGGCCTGTGGCCTCACTGGGAAATGTCTGCCCTGCTCAAAGGTGTTCAAAGTCATTTCAAAGCAAAGGCATTTCTGGACAAAGCATGTCTGCCCACGGGACCCAGCTCCACGCCCCCATTTGTGATCACTGCTCTGAAGATTCCCCATCAAAAACCATTCCTCAGCCTTCTTCCTCCCTCTTTTCTGCCCTCAGCCTCTGTTATCAGCGCTAGCCCTGAACACAGTGGGCATATTTCTAGAATTAACGGGATGCTACTGAAAACACAGTCAGGAAAGAAGGGTACCCTCACACACAGGCCTTCCACCGCCCCGGGTTCAGACAGTCCCGTAGTCAAGCCTCCTCCTGTCAAGACTGGAGGATGCTCCTTCCCTACTCTGGGCTGAAATAAAGAAAATAATCTCATCTTCAAAATGGGCTCTCAATGCCCGCCCCCAAGGGTTGTGATGACATCAGCTTTTGGGAATGTCTGTAAGATGCCAAGCTGGTTCCTTCCTCCTTTCTCTTCGGGCAGGCCCCCATTCGGCCATCCCCCCATTCCCAGGAAGGGGCTGGCCCTCCCTGAGCGGGGCTGCTGGCCTATGAGGCACCAGCAGGGTGGTAATCAATTCCTACAGAGTTCTGTTTTATCCTAAGAGTTCTGTTCTATCCTCCGTTTATACTAAACGGAGACTGGCCCCAGGAAGCAAAAACTCTTATCAACTGAGAATCGCAAAAGGATGTTTTCAACATCCTCATCATTACAGAGAGAGAAGTGGGGGAGCCACGGCTCGTCAAAGGTAACACAGAGGAGGGGCGCATCTGCGTGGAGCTGGCCCCCAGGAGCTCCAGGATCAATACTGTAAGTGGTGCAAGCTGGAAATGTAAGGAACCGCCCCGGATGAAGGAGAAGGATGGCCCTGGGGTACCCGGAGGGTGACTGAGCTGGGAGGGGGGGACCCAGGCAATATCAAAGGTGAGGATCAATGGCCCAGAAGGCTAGAGAGTTCCATGTCAGTCCTCCGGGCCTGCAAAAGTCGGGGGCCACACCAAAGCCTGGCGCTCCTCATTTAAAGAAAATACCAACCCCTTGGCCCCACTGTGGCAGAAAACAAAATACAGAAACTCGTTCTAGGTTTTCATCATTTATGCTGCTCCTTTTCCATCTCATTAACTCTGAATGAAGAACACATCCGGCCCAACCTCAGTCGTGGCCCATTCAGTTCTGAGTCAGTTTTACCCCCAAACTTACAGCGGCTTTTTACTTTCTGCATCCTCCACACGATGGGCCTGTTGATTCCTTATTTATTTTGCTCATCTCAGCCCCTTTACTTCTGGGAGTGATTCCAGCAACAGCAACAACAACAACAAAAAGAACCACCACACACACAATCAATTAAGAAGCAAGCTGCCTTGCAAACCGCCAGCAAATGAGAAAAAGCCTCGCCTCCTCACTGTGGCCCCCCTCCCCTTGAACAGAGGGATCTGATCTTTAAACAAAAAACCACTGAGGTTCGGTGTGATTCGAATCGAGTCACTTGCCCTCTTTGGGCCTGAGGTTCTTCTGGTCCAAAGTGAGAGAGCTGGACTAGTGCTCATGAGCCCTCCTCCATCTTTCTAGGGCTGCGGACTTCTCTGAAGGTGTGATGGAAGCTACAGATTTACCCCTCCCCCAATTTCACTCTCAATACATAATACAAAATGTTCCCTGGACGGGATCTCCTGCAGCCCTGATTGGAGGAGCAGGATGAAGCCTGACATCCCTCCTCAGCCCTCCATTGACGGAACAGACTAGAACCAGGCAGGCCTTCTGGGGAGGCCCTGGGAGGGGAAACCCCAGCTTCCCTGGGTTAGCCTGAGGCACTGTTTCTGGAAGGCTGCCATTCGAGCAAACAAAGCTGACTTGACATTTGTTTAATTTGCAGGAAAACACTTTACCTTTTTTCTCTTTAAGACAAAGGGGAAAAAAACACCCTCACATAAAACCTTTTACTCTCTTGCTCTAACGGGACCCATAAAGGCTGACAGTGAACAAGCACCAGGAGCCAACCACCGTGCTGGAAGCCAGAAGGCTGGGGCCCGGAGCGGGAGCCTCGGGAGTTCCTCCGAGGGCAAAGCACGTAGGCTTCAGTGGTGTAGCCTCAGGGCCCCCACCCTGAGGGTCTCACCTCCCCTTCTCCTCTTCCCCTCCTTGCAACCAGGAGCAACCAGCTGCATTTCCATCCACCTCAGAGCTGCCGCCACCATCCTCCCTGGAGCCTTCCCCCCAGTGGCCTTCAGCCACCTGCACGGGGGGTCAAAGGTGAGTTCCCCTCTGGAGCATTTCTCCTGGGCCAGGCCCCAGGGCTAGGTGCCCAAGCCAATGCAGGAAAGGAGAAAACCCAAAACCAGCTAATAGTGTGAAGCAGCCCCAAAGCATTTCGCCTTTGGGTCACAGGCCTCGGGGGGCCTTGCCGTGTTTGACTTGCTCCCACAGTGACTGACCCAAGAAGGTGGAGCTGGGGAAAGGCCCAAGGTGCTTATAGCTCCTACTGCCCTCTTCTCTCCCTGGTGGAAGGAGAGTTCCAGAGCAATCTTGAAATGAGGCCCACACCCCAAAAGTACCCAAGGCAGGCTGCCTTGGAACTGGCTTCCACAAATCTCTGATGAAAACCATTTCTACTCAGAAAACAAGTCACCAGGGCCTTGGAGGGGCAGGAGAGAGGTTGGGCGGGGGGCAGGAACACAGACTCTGACATCGAGCTTGCAAGATACCTAGAGACTCAGTCACTGCACCGATCCTTCGGAACCTCTCCCTCCTTCAGTGAGCCTAAAACTCTCTGGTCTTCATTTCCCAGGTAAAGGGGGGAAATAGGTAAAATTCCAGTGGAGAAACCAGAGCATGCCACGAGCCCTAGAGGAAGGAGGAGGAGGCATGCAGCACAGAGCTGTCCCCTCCACCATCCCTGTAGTGACAAGCCACGGAGCAGGGATGGGCCTTACCACCAAGTCCAAACATGTACTCCCAGGCATCGGAAGCATCTGGTCCCAAGAAATAAAAAATAATGAAAGATAATAGCTGGTTATGAGAATGTGGATAAATTACCACAGGGAGGTTTTGTTTTCTCGTTCCCTGCATGTTAAAAAGGAAAAGAAACATCTGTCTGGAACAGCCTTGGTGACATCCTGTCCAGATACAGAGGCTCTGTGAGACGCCCCCCTCTCCAAGCCCTCCACTGACAGGACCAGGAATGGTGAAACAGCCTTCTGAAGAACATTACCCTTTATGGTAGATGGCAAAATGATCACAGTTTTCCCACGTTGGGATGCACACCCTTTGTAATGGGGCTCGCTAGCCCTTCCAGGTAAGAGGAGGAATCTCTTCTCCACCTCTTGAATCTGAGCATGGACAGGTGACCTCCTTTGGCCAACCAGACATCAGCTAACATAAAATAGCTCTAGAAGTGGTTGTCCATTAGGGTTTCCCTCTTCCGCTGCTAGGAACCTTCCACGGCCTCACAAATGAGTAAAGACAGACAGGGTTCACGCCAGCAGAGTTACTGCAAAGAGGAAGGATGGGTACCTGTAACTGTGTCTACATTACATCTGCATATAAAATATATGGACCAAGAGGCCCAGAGTAGCCCCTTGGGGAAGTGAGAGACCACATGGCTCTTCCCCAGCTGAGACTGAGTGAGGCCATCCCAGACGTGGCCTTCATCAAGCTAGTCCAAACCCAAGGAACAACCGTGCTGACACAGCGCTGTGAAAAACAATACAGTTTGTTGCTTTAAGCCCCTAAGGTTAGGGGAGGTTTGTTATGCAGTGGAAGTTAACTTCCACTATACTCTGCCATCCGCTCTCAAGGGAAAGAACTGGTTGTCTCCCCCAGGGCTAGGGGGGAGCTAGACTGGACCAAGCAGGCCAGGCACGTGTCCAGGAGCCAGTGAGGAAAGACCATGAACTCGGTACCGCAAGGCTGACTTCAAACCACCATTCTGCCACCTGTTAGCTATGTGTGACCTTAGGCAGGATCCTGAGCCGTCTCATCTGCACAGTGGGGCTAACAAGGCCTCGCAGAACATCGATAGGGCAGAATGAGTAAAAACCTTGAACACACAGCAAGTGCTCCATAAGCCCTCCTCTCTTTTGTATTCAGCAGACTAGATGGTCAAGTGGTCCTCCACCGTGATGAAGAAGAGGAGAAAATGCAGGTCCCTCTCGGGACCCACCCTCCCTGGCCCCAGATCCGCTTAAACTGCCGTGTCACACAGGGGCAGGAGGGGAGTCTGTCGCCAAAACAGCCACTTGGATCAGTCGCTGAGGCACTTGGTTTTTAATCTCTCCGAGGAAAGAGACGTTTCATCCAACATTCACTGCATCAGCAACTCTGTAAGTAAAATGCAGGAAACACAATGTCTTTATTCATTCCATCAAGCGGTAATTAGGGTCTGGAATAGGAATCTTAGTCGGCAGGCACTCTGGCTCCTAAAAGCCAAGCAGGTTTCTAATTGGGCTGGAGGACAACATGGGGGGGGGGGGGGGAGATGGCACAGGGGCCGCTGAGGAGGGACTCATCCAGAGCCGCAATTTCCCTTTCCCTCTCACACCTTAAGAGAAAAAATTAGCATGCTGCACCGTATCAGGAAATTAGACAAAGCAGGAGCCGCACCAAATAGACAAAATGCATGCAGCCCACAACCTGGGGGCCCCCCCACCGCCGATCCCTTAATGTAAACATGTTGGCAAGGCACTTGGCTGAGGCAGCCAAGTAAGACGGAGAAGCAATTTTATTTTTGTTGTTTAAAAAGAAGCAGCTAAAGAAACGGCCTTTCCATCACACGGAGACTCTGCTGTCCGCCATGGGGCTCCGCTGAAGGCCCGGGGGCTGGGGCAAGAGCAGGGGCAAGGCAACACCTGTTGGGGAAGGGCCAGCCAAGGAGGGGATGAAGAAGGAGGGATCTGCAATCACGGAGCTCCCACAGTGCTTTGCATGCTTTGTTAGCCCACGGAGGCCTCTCAAGACCCCCACTTGGGAAGCATCACTGTCCCGTCACAGTGGGAAGGGTCTGTCCCCGGTCACCCGGCAGGTAAGGAGCAGAACCAGACTGGAACCCTAAAGGAAAGGGGCCAACCCTCCGAGGTGAGTAGAGATGCTTCTGGCAACCAGGGAGCCCAGGAACAGAGTCATCTGAGGCTGGACTGGCATGGGGTTGGTGTGTTTGTTCCCAGCTCTGTGAGAGGAGCCACGGACTAAGCCAGGGTCCTGAAGCCCCACCCCACTACCCCAGTATTTACACATAAAGAAGCCTCAGGTGAGGGGAGAACTGGATCGAACAAAAGCCTAGCTGCTGAAGGCCCTTTTCAGAACACCCCACCCCAACATACCTCCCCAGCCCGGCCCCTTCTTTACATTCTATAGATCCTAATACATATAAATACAGATATTCATCCTTCCTCTTGGAAATAACATTGTGGGCTTGAACCCCCCTTTAGCTGTTCTCCTACTTTGGCTCTGAAGCTCTCCCAGCACCCCAGGCAGAATTCACCGTTCCCTCACGTCTGTCCCCACAGACCCCTTTCCCACACTCACCACATTGTTTTATTTTTACAGGTTAACAGGCCGGTGTCCCTTTCTAGAATGTGAGAATAAAGGCAATTTCTTATTCATCTTTGTATCCCAAACACTTAGCACAATGCTTGACACACAGTGGGCACTCAGAAGTATTACTCAAAGGAATCAATTCAACATCTAAGTATTGAATACTTATTGTGAACTGGGTGTTAGGGATATAGTGATAAGGAAGTGATAAAGAAGGCATCCCCTCCAGGAGCTCACAGTCTTGGGGGGGAGGGGCAGACTTAGGGACCTACGGTCTGGTAAGTGCTTTGGCGGGTCTGAAGGGCATCCTAAAGGCACCTGATCTGGGGAGGGAAACTCTGGGAAGAGGTGGCATCTCAGCCAAGACCTACGGAAGAGTGGGAGTATCTGGGAGAAGAAAGAAGAGCTGTCCCAGGCATATGTAGAGGTCTGGAGGTGAGAGAGGCTACAGAACATTCTACAAACTATCATATCATAGGTCAGCAGGGCTAGAGTATAAAGCATGAGACATCACCGAGTAGCAGAGGATACAGTGGGAAAATTAGTATGGATCAGACCGTTCTTCCATTCATGCAATCAATGTGCACATAGGAGGTGAGCACCTTCTTTCTGTGATGTACTTTGCAAGGTGGCTGGGCCAAAGTGGTGTACAAGACATATGGTCTCTGCCCTTATGGAGCTTACAGCCTAGAGAGGAAGAAAAAAGTAAACACAAGAAATACTTTAAAAATACCACTAGGAGCTACAAATGAAACTAATCAGAGTATAGAAAAGAAAATAATAGGGGCAGGGAAGCCTTGATGTGAGAGCGATGTGAGACCTAAGGATGGACAAGCACTGGCCATGGAAAAAGCAGGCAGAGAGGTTCCAAACAGAGGGGTATGTGCAAACATCCTGGGGCAGGAAAAAGTTTGGCCTGTCCAGGGGCTGACAGGGCAATGAGGGCAAAACACAGCGAGAAGAGGAAGAATATTGGCTAGGACAGGGTCGGTTACAAGCAATGGAAGTCTTCCTAAAAGTGACCAGAAGGAACCATAAAGACATCTATTATCCCATTCAAGGAAGATGGTCCATTACAGGGTGGATTCTGCCATTCAACCATCTCTTTGAGGGCCTGCCCCCGCATCGGCCACCCTCAGTGTTGGCATCTCCCCTCATGGTGTCCAGGACCACATCCTCACCCAACATTTGAAAAGCAGGAAGGGTGTCACGGAGGCATCACCCCCATGCACAACTCTCTCATGAAGGCAGCACATCCTTCCTACACATGGCCAGTAGACATTCCTTGAGTCCCAAGGCACAGAACCAATCCCACACCCACCCTGAAACCAGTCACTGGCAATGAGTCACAACATTATCATGATTAGCTCAGCTTCACCATGGCCACCTCCTGGAGTGGAGGTGGAGGGGAGAAAGGCTCATCTCCCCTGAACATTTCACCACCTCTTTCATGAAAAATCCCCCCAGCCCGAACACAATCGGGCTTCTGCTATAATGGAAGATGGGAGGAAGGATTGTTGGGAGGACAACCAATCAAGAAGAGCATATAAGCTGAGGCTGGATGATTTCATGGGTGGGCCAGATCACACAGAGCCTTATAAGGCACAGCAAGGAGTTAGGGTTTTATTCATTATCCTCAAAACCACTGAAGGGTTTGAAGCAGAGGAGTAACGTGCAACATCTTATGTTTTTAAAATGCTGTGCTCTGTGAAGACCAGGAAGCAAAAATGGAAGTAGAGAGACCAATCCAATCCTACGGTCTTAAGTCAGGAAAGAGATGATGGTGGCCTGGGGATTGGTGGGTGGCAGGGCAGATGGAGAGAGGGGTATAAATATGAGACACACACAGGAGGTACACTGGCAGGACTTGGTGGGATAGGAGATGTGAGGTGAGACAGGAGAAATCGGGGCTGACTCCCATGTTTCTGGCCTTGCAAACTGGTGGATGCCATTTACTGAGAAGGAGAAGATTTAGGGAGACACAGATTTGGGAAAAGAAATCAAGAGTTTGCACTGTTGGGGTTTTTTTATATATATGTTTGCAATACCTGTAGAACATTCCAATGAGAAATTCGAATACACAGAATTGCAAGACCAGAGATCAAGAGAGAACTCTAGAAGTCATCACTGTATAGACAGTATTTAAAGCTTGGTAATCGGTGAGCTCACCTTGCAAGAACACGGAGCGCGGAAGCGAGGACAGAGAAGAAGGCCTGGGGCCAACACTTGGAACCTCCAATATGCAGACAAGAGTAAAGGAGGAACAAGCAGAGGGGGTGGGAAGGGAGCCAGGGGAATGCTGTGTCCAGAGTCTGGAGAAAGTATCTCCAAGCAGAAGAGGGTGTTGCATGCTGTTGAGAAGCCCAGATGAGCAGTGTCCCCAGGACTGGGCCACAGGAAAGCTACCAGTGGCCCCCACAAGCTGGGTGGTGGGGTGGTGGGAACAGAGGCCAGACTGAAGTGGGCAGGAGAGTGACTGGGGGCTGAAAGAGTTGGGGCTGAGCGTGCCCATAGCTCCTCTCAGTTGAAGGGCCAAGAGAGGGAGCAGAGTGGGAACAGACGCTGAGAGAGAAGCAGCAGCGGCAGGGGGCTTTGTCAGAGATGGCCCATTCGACGGCATGGCCCCATATGCTGCCGGACCCGTCCCGGGGGAGGTGGGCGAGAAGGGGACCGGCTGCGATCCAGAGCACAGGTGGGAGGACCCGCCCTTGGAGCTCCAGCAGGGACGTGTGAGAGCCACGGCAGGCTTGCAGAGCGGGGCGCAGAGACGAGGGCACTCCATCCCAGGCCTTCCAGTCCTCCCTGTGTCCTCTTTCAGGTCCGGGTGAGGTGCTGAGCTCAGCCTGAGGACGTGGGGGAGAGCAGGGAGGTCCCAAGGGAGAGAAGGTAAGAAAGGGAGCCTTGGGGAGCAGAAAGGGAGTCCACTAGAGGAACAGCATAGGATAGTAAATGCTGAAAGGCCATGAACTGAACTCTGATTTTTCAGCTGGGCAATCTCCCCTCACAGCCGAGGGGGTGTAGCACTGAGTAGGGGATCAGTCGGGAAAGGGGCGCAGAGTTCATCATTAAAGAGAAACAGGTACATTTCTGTAGGAATCCCTGGCAACCATCTCTAAAAGGGTGTGGGGGGGCCCTGTTTTGGTGAGCCAGACACATTTCCCCCAGGGCTTACAGACAATTTCTGAGATGCTTCATCTTCATTTCTGAAGGATGTGTAATTGGCATTGGTTCTTAAGCTCGAACATAAAGTTTTCCTGTCCCTAAAGCCCCTCTGCCAAGTACTTAATGACCTGTAAATCACTTACATAAACTAAAAGAGCTCCGGTTTTAAAGAACCTAGCAGTAAATCCTTCAGTAAAGTGACGTGGGGTTTTTTTGGGTTTTTTTTTTTTGTTTTTTTTTGTAACGCGAACAGCCTTGACCTAGTGGGTTTTCCTAAAGAGAGGCCCACCTGTATTCCCGGGGCTCTGTGGTCAGAGCAAGCACCGCTGGCTTGTACCGATATCTCTTATTTCCTGGGACACTGACACACACCTGCTCAAATTAATTACTCTTCCAAGATCTCTCCCCTGACTCATCTGATGGGAACAGGAGCTCCAGTGCCGGCAAATACAGATGAGGAGGGGAGCTCAGAGGAGGGCCCAGCACAGGGACTGTCCAACTCAGCGAGATGGAAGCATCAAACCTTCACTGGTGCCAAAAATGTGTGTCTGTGAGCATCAGTCCAGAGGCAAACACCAGGGCCACATAGGACGAAGACAGGGGAGAGCTGCATGTGACCGTCCCGACCCAGGGAACTTCCGAGAAGAGATGGCAGTGGAGGGGAGGGAGGGAGAAGAAGGGAGTGAAGGAGGGGGGGATGCACCCTGATTATCTGGGGTTCACCCTTCCAACACGTTCTTAGCCTAAACTCCTGACACGATCGGTGCTCTGGCTAGGATGAGAAGATATTAAGAGGAGGGAAGGGAAGTGACATGGAGTTGCATAGACTTGTTTAGGGCAGGCGGCCGGAGGATGGCCCTCGGGATGCATTAGGTCCCCTGCCCAGTAGGGGCACAGTCATGCCTAGGCCCATCTGCCAGAGCCCAGCTAGAGGCTTGGGAAGAGGGGCGAGAGAGCCCAGTCCCCAGAAAATGGCCGGATCCTCCAAGTGCGGTGACTTGCCTCAGTTTACCCCCCAAAAAAGAAGGAAGCACGTGAAAAAGCCAGATCTCTTGTGATTTAACCGCTGAACACACCGCCTCTTGGCAATAACCATTACAATGTGGGACTATCTCAAGCCTTAGGTCAGGGTGAGGCAACAGAAAACCAGGGAAGGGAGGGAGGGAGCTGAGGAGTAGTTAAGGCAAGGCTCTTAAAAGTTCCTTAACCTCTCAACATCTTCATTTAACCAACCTATAAAATAAAGATAGCAGTACCCACCATAGGGGCTGCTGAGAGAATCAACAATATTGCATAAATCGCCTAGCAGGTGCCTGGCATTGGTCGGTAACTCCCCAAATGAAGGTTAACCGGGGCCTGGAGGAAGGGACCCTGTGGCATGAAGGGCCTAAGATCCCACCGACATGGGTCACTCAGTTATGCCTGAGTCACTATATGGTCAGACTTGGGGTTCGCAAGAAGAGACCTGAATCCAACTCAAGGGAAGGAACGAAGCCTATGTATGCATCCACTTATCACTCTACAATCATATTTCAGGCCCTGTGCACAGCCTAGAAAAACAGCAGTGAAGGAGATAACCACCCAGCAGCAGGTGGTACTGGGACCTCAGGGTGCAGGGAATCCATACTAAGAATTCGTCTGGGACCACAGACCCAGGCCACCAGGCTGATCCATGCAGCCAAGGGCACCTTCTGGGGAGGACAGCAGAGGCTGTAAGACGATTTCATGCTATTTCCCTGGGAAAGACAGTCTGAAGCTTCAAGGAGATGTTCTGCCCAGGCCAGATGAACTCAGGAACTGTGGTGCCAGGGCCTGTGGGTAAGAGCAGGCCAGCTGAGAGGGGAAGTAGAGGCAGAGTAAGGAGTAGGTGCTGAGGTGGAGCTGAAACACTAGAGAGAAAGAAGAAAAAGTCAATGGGAATTAATCCTTTATGGATGGAAAGGCCACTGAGATCTCCTGGCCCCCGAACTTGACCTTCAGTATAGGTACATCCTTGAACTGGCAAGATGCATCAGTAAGAAAGATCAGGGTCCCAAAGCCGACTCTGCCCCTCCTCGGCTATGTGACCCTGTGACCCTTACCTCCCTCTCTGGCCTTGGGGGTTTGGGTAGAATGACCTTTGAGGCCCCTTCCTGCTCTGACCTCTTAGGAGTGAGGGAGACAGAAGCCTTTACATGTGAAAATGCCAGCCGCCCGGGCAGGGCTGTGTATGGGTCCCTCCGGCCCCTTTGGCCATCAATACCTTTTAAATATATATTAAAAGAGACAAATGTGCTCTGCCCTGCTGAGGACAGCTGTGATTGTGGCCAGAGGGGCAAGGCAGGCAGGGGGGAGAAAGAGGCCCAAGGGGATCCTCTATGGGAAGGGTTATGTTTTGTCTTCTGATATGCCCCTGCAGGCAGGGAGTGCAAACAGGAAATGCTCCCAAAGCTGAAGGGTCAAAGGCTCAATGTCTCTGTGCATTTTTCAAACATTCTGAGCTCTGTCCTCCAGCGGCTGCATCTAATTCAAGAGGCTCCAGAGAATGGGGTAGCCAGCACTGAGAAAGTTCCAGTGGCTAAGCCAATAGGAGTTCCTAAGACTTTATCTTGAGGCAAAAGCAGGTGTCGCCAATCTGTCAAGCACTCCCTAGACAGGTCTTCACTATTTTGAAGATGGCCAAAGGTAGGATTTTGAGCTCTGCTAGGAAGAGGCCAAGCACTGAACACCCACAGCCTGCAGAGTGTTTTGTCTGGCCTGGGCAATGAGTTAAAATTACGTAGTACGGTTGCTCTCCCAGACCAGCCATGCATATATTACCCGGGAACTTGATAAAAATGCGAATTTTCTGACTCTCTACTGAATCAGAAACTCTGGGGGTGGGCCCAGCAATCTGTGTTTTCACCAGCCCTCCACATGATGAGGATGGCTTGGTAAAGCCTGAGAAACACCGAGGTAGTATAACTAAATAGGGCTCATCCTTGGGCCCCCATACAAGCTGTTTAACAAGCACTGCCTTCCGCTTGGCCGGCCTGTTGCATTTATATTACCAGCCAAGTGGGCCCCATACTGCGTCTGTCTTTGGGGACCCTTGGCAGAGAAGGTAGTTCTGAACTGAGCAAAAGCTCTTGGTGACCACATGCCCATCAACGGATAAATGGGTAAACAAAATGTGGTATGTACACACAATGGAATATTATTCAGCTTTTAAAAGGGAGGAACTTGAAGGCATTATGCTAAGTGAAATAAGCCAGATACG
Source organism: Mirounga leonina (assembly GCF_011800145.1). NCBI lineage: Eukaryota > Metazoa > Chordata > Mammalia > Carnivora > Phocidae > Mirounga > Mirounga leonina. The sequence continues at coordinate 16,237,701 of NW_023270387.1, read as the reverse complement.
AAAGGGTAAATATTGTATAATTCCACTTCTGTGAGGCAGCTAAAGGAGACAGAGCAGAATGGTGACTCCAGGGGCTGGGGGAGGGAGGAATGGAGGGTTAGTATTTCATGGGTACAGAGTTTCAGGTTGAAAGGTGAAAAAGTTCTGGAGATGGATCCTGGTGATGGTTGTGCAGCGAAACCTCTATGAATCATCTACCCATATCTCCCCCTTATTTCCAGAATAATGTCCCAACTCCCTTTAATTTTTTTTTATCGTGTTAAAAAATACATATCATAAATACCATCCTTGCCATTCTAGGCACACAGTTCAGTCATGTTAAGTATATTCGCATTGTTGTGAAACAGATCTCCAGAACTTTTTCTTCTTGCAGAACTGAAACTCTAAACCCATGAAACAACTCCCTTTGGCCCCTTCTCCCCAGCCCCGAGTAACCGCCATTCTACTTTATATATGTATGAACTTGCTATATACCTCATATGAGTGGAATCATACCATATTTATCCCTTTCTGACTGGCTTATTTCACTTAGCATAATGTCTTCAAGGCTCATTCAAATTGTAGCATGTGACAGAACTTCCTTCCTTTTTTAAGGCTGAATAATATTCCATTCTATGTATATGATACATTTTGTTTATCCATCCATTCATCAGTAGACATGTGGGTTGCTTCTGCCTCCTGGCTATTGTGAATACTGCTGCTATGAACACGGTTGTGCAGATATCTTTTCAGATCCTGCCTTCAATTATTTTTGGATATATACCCAGAAGTGGGATTTCTAGATCATATAGTAATTCTACCTTTAATTTTCTGAAGAGTTGCCATACTGTTTTCCCACAGTGATGCACCAACAGTGTACAACTCCATATCCCTGTCAATACTTTTATTTTTCCGACAGTAGCCATCCCGATGAGTATGAAGTGATATCTCATTGTGGTTTTGATTGTACTTCTGATGATTAGTGATATCAAACCCCTTTTGATATGCTTATTGGTCCTTTATCTTTGGCAAATTGCCTATTCAAGTCCTTTGCCCATTTTTTAATCAGGTTGATTTTGTTGTTGTTGTTGAGCTGTAGTCCCAACCTTGACAAGAAACCCAAGGCCCTTCCAGATGGCCAGCCAACCTTTCACTCTTATCTCTGATTATCCCCTACACCAACGATTCTCAACAGGGGGGCGACTTTGCAAGCAGATGTCTGGCAAGTCTAGAGACATATTTGGTTGTCACAACTTGGGCGCTGGAGGGCTTGGATATGACTGGCATCTCGTAGGTAGAGACCAGAGATGCTGCTAAGTATCCTACAATGCCAGGGCAGCCCCCATAACAAAGAATTATCTGACCCAAAATGTTGAGAACACTGTTCTGCACTATTCCCTGACACCAAACTCTTCCATTCATTATTCTAAACACTTTGCCCTTGGCTTACACCCTTGACCTCCTGGAATGCCTCCCAGGCCACCCTGCAGACTGAATCCTGCAAACCCCACTCCTGTTGTAAGGCCTTCCTCACTAGGCTAGTTAATTCACAGTAACTCCCTGCCCTCTGAAAACCTACTCCAGATTAGCCAGTAAAGACCTCGTATAATGCTTGCCACCACCTGCTCCTATGCCCTTCTGTGCTTCCACACAGTAGGTACCAGTGTGCAATTATTGATCAGTTGCCAGGCAGTAAGAAAGGAAGGTAACTGGCAGGGTCGTCACCTCACCCTAACATTTCAACACCAAGAATACCATACTCCAAGAAGCTTCTGCACCAACAGACCCTGAATCCGGGCACCAAGAAGCCTGAGGACCAGAAGCATGCAGAGAACCCCACCTAAGCTCTTTCACCTCCCTCTGGATTCTGGGTGTCCCCAAGAGCAGGCCAAGTCCAGCCACACATCAGCAGAGATGGGTGCTCCGAACATCTGTCTTGCTCACCTCTAGCCGCCTGCCCTCGTGAGTCTGCATGCCCATGGTCTGTGTGCCGAAGCTCACAATCGAGGGTGATAAACTGAATTCAGGAAAACGATTTAGCAAACCCAGCAGCCAAGTGACTGCCAGGGGTTTTCCTACAGAGCCCTGCAGGGCTGGAACAATTACACCACATCAGTTTGGAATTAGAAAGACCTCTTACGAAGGCAGCTAGGAGCTCCAGCCATGGCATCCTTGCCCAACAAGGCCACGCTCGACCCACTCAACTGGAAAGGCAAGTCACCAACCTCCGGTTGCCTGCTCTCTCCCCCTGAAGACTCACCAGCAGCACAGCTAACCGGCACCTGGCCCAGTAATCCAGCAGGCTCCAGGTAGCACAACACGAGGTGTACCTGCCTGTCCGAGCCATCAGGCCAGCCTTGCAAGCAGGATCTAAGATGAATGAGCTGGGCCTGAACTTGCCTGAGCAGCTCCTAACTTGCTCACTACCCAAATTACCAGACCAAGCACCTTAACACACCCATTCCTACCTAGAACCCCATTCTGAAAAGATCAAGGTAATGACTCCCTACATCTAACACTGTGTAAGCGACTTGCCTATGCCATCCTATTAGACATCATTATCCCTATTTTGGGTGTCAGAGACTTTAAGTATCTGACTTTAACTTCTCCCAGGTGACACGGCAATAAACGGCAGAGCTAGGATTCAAACCTTGAGCCATCAGATCCAAAGCCATGTTGTTCTCCCCATGTGACATTATAAGAATCCTTTTTCCGTATCAAAATGGCTCCACCGGGGCGCCTGGGTGGCTCAGTCGTTAAGCGTCTGCCTTCAGCTCAGGTCATGATCCCAGGGTCCTGGGATCAAGCCCCACATCAGGCTCCCTGCTCAGTGGGAAGCCTGCTTCTCCTTCTCCCACTCCTCCTGCTTGTGTTCCTGCTCTCGCTATCTCTCTCTCTGTCAAATAAATAAATAAAATCTTTAAAAAAAAAAAAAAAATGGCTCCACGGTTCCCTCCAACCACTCATCCCTGCCGGCGCTGCCTTCCCCAGGGGCCTCTCACCCCTGATTGTCAGTGTCATTACATTAGGCTTCTTTTCACTCCAGCTCCCATTATATCATCTCAGCCTGGCATTGTAAAGCAGCCCCATCATAAACATCAGCTTGATTATAAGCAGAGACTGTGGCCTCTAATAAATAAGCATGCGTAATGTATACAGAGGGAGAAAGAGACACCTCTATATTTTCAGTTTTGTAAAGACAAATCGCCTCGATTGTTTAATCAATAAAAATGCCTCTCTAACTCCTACTGTTATTACAAAGCAATTTCAGACAGAATGAAAAAGAAGCATCGCATCTGTATTCCTGTCAGGACAGACTGGGTCTGATTAGGCCGACAGATGAAGGATCAGACCCAACAGCCGTCCACTGAAGGCCTGTGTCTGGTCCCCCCTCGCTGCCGTGCCTGGGCGGAGGGGGAGCGAGCAGGTGCCTTGATTTCAACTACACATCAGGTTTGCAGAGCACAGAGAGTCATCTAAATTGTGGGGTTTGATCTAATCAGGGATCCCGAGGGACAAACACATTCTACGGGTCAGAGGAAGGGTAGCCTGGCTGGCAGGGCCAAAGGAGGGAACACTCTAAGAGGAGCGCACTTATTCTAAATGTCCTCACTGTCCCCTCTAACTTCCCATCCCTCCCACCACTGCCAAGTGCAGACATCAGCAACAAACTCCTCCTCCCTGACCTTCCCCCTTCCTGTCGCATGGTCCCCACTCGTCACCATGGCCCTGGTTATTTACCTGAAACAAACATGTGAGGGCAGAGGCATGGTCACGACCTCGCAGAAAGTCTGCCATTGCTTCACCCAGTGTCTCCATGAGAAAGTTTAAACTCTTTTCTCTGCAAACCGGCTCTTCCTGAGTTGGCCTTGTCTTCTTCCAGACTCACCCCCGCCCCATCCTCCTAACCTGTGCACCTTTCCTCTGGCTGTACCAAACCCGACAGCTTCCTGAAGACCTTATGCCTCATACCCCTGCACATTCTGATCCTTCCCCTGAAATGCCATTCCCGGGTCCTCTCTTGGCAAATTCCTACTCACTCATTAAGACCCACTCACCTGGCCTCCTCTAAGGCCCTTCCATGTTTCCGCCTCACTCTGACCCAGAGCCCTGCCCCCCTCGCACAAAGCTCTATCGCTGCACTCAGCACATGGCATTCAGTGTTGGCATACCTGTCTCTATGCACCAATGACTTGCAAAATGTGTATCTCCAGCCTTTACTTCCGTCCTGAACTCCAGACTCCTTTGTCAGCTGTCTCCTTGCCAAATGCTCTTATGCCTCATGGGCTTTTCCAAAACACAACTCCCAACTCCCTAACTTGGTCTCCTCTATGTTCCCCCATCTTAGAAAATGGCACCATAATCCAACCAGATGCTTGAGCCAAAACTCAGTCGTGCTTAATTCCTCTTTTTCCCTCGTGTTCCACAACCAAACACAAGTCCTATCAATCCTAGCTCAAAAACATACCTAATATAAAAATAATTCAGTGGAGGAAGGATAGTCTTTTCAACAACTAGTCCTAAAAACAACTGGATATCCATTTGCAAAACAAAACACAAAACAAACAAACAAAAACACCTTAACCCATACACCCCTCACCATGTGAAAAAAAAAGGCTCAAAATGGATCATGGACCAAACTATAAAATCTAAAATTACAAAATTTCTAGAAGACAATGTAGGAGGAAATATTTGTGACCTTGGATCAGGCAATGAGTACTCAGATACAATACCAAAGCACAATCCATAAATGAAAAAACTGACATATTAGACTTTATCAAATTAAGAACTTCCGCTCTTCAAAAGGCACCGTCAAAAGAATGAAAAGAATATAGAAGAGTAGTGGGCGCCTGGGTGGCTCAGTCGTTAAGCGCCTGCCTTCGGCTCAGGTCATGATCCCAGGGTCCTGGGATCGAGCCCCACAATCGGGCTCCCTGCTTGGTGGGAAGCCTGCTTCTCCTTCTCCCACTCCCCCAGCTTGTGTTCCCTCTCTCGCTGTGTCTCTCTGTCAAATAAATAAATAAAATCTTTAAAAAAAAAAAAAAAGAATATAGAAGAGTAGAAAGCAGGGTCTGAAAGCGATATGCTTACAACCAATTTTATAGCAGCATTATTCACAATAATCAAAAAGCGTAAGCAAGGGGCGCCTGGGCGGCTCAGTCAGTTAAGTATTCAACTCCTTATCTTGGCTCAGGTCATGATCTCAGGGTCGTGAGATCAAGCCCCATGTCAGGGCTCTGCCCTCAGCAGCATGTCTGCTCAAGATTCTTTCCCTCTCCTTCTCCCCGTGCTCCACCCCCTGCTCACGCATGTGTGCACGCCCTCTCTCTCTCTCTCTCTCTCTCTCAAATAAATAAATAAAAATCTTTAAAAAGTGTAAACAAATGTCCTTTGACATACGAATGGATAAAAAAATGTGGCATAAACATACACTGGAATAGCATTCAGCCTTAAAAAGGAAGGAAAATCTGTCCCATGCTATAACATGGGTGAACCTTGAGGACATTATCTTCAGTGAAATAAGCTAGTCACAAAAAGGTAAACACCGTATGATGCCACTTAACAAACAGCCAAATGCGGAGAGGCAGAAAGAATGGTTGTTGCCAGGGCCTGGGGGAGCAGGGAATGCAGAGATTTTGCTTTATGGGTGCCAAGATTTCAGTTCTGAAAGATAAAAAGAGCTCTAGAGACTGCTTACACAATAATGTACCTGTATTTAGTGCCCTGGTACCATACACTTAAAAATGGCTATGATACTAAATTTGTGTTATGTGTGTTTTGCTCTAATTAAAAAACATAGAAACTACAAGATCTGGTCCATCGCGATAACATTCTCATAGAGGCCGTCTTCTGAAACCATGCTCTGACTGACAACAGAGGAGTGGTCTGTGATAAAAGAATTATGTTTGCTTTAGTCTTTGTTCTATTTTCATAAATATCCTTGATCTTGTGACTTAGGAGAGAGTGAGCAAGAGCGAGTGAGCATGAAAGGAAGGACAAATCTCAGAGTGGGAGAGAACCTATGCAAATCACATCTCTGATAACTTACATCCAGAATATATAAAGAACTCCCAACTCAATAATAAGAAAACTAACAAGCCATACAAAAATGTACAAAAGACTTAAACAGATACTTCACCCAAGAAGATAGAGGGATTGCCAATGAGCATATGAAAAGACACTTACATCATTAGTCCTTGGGCACTGGCAAATTAGAACCACAATGAGATATCACTATGTATCTATTAGAACGGAGGAAAAAATTTTATTTTTTTTTTAAATGGACAACACCAAGTGTTGACAAGGATTCAGAGCAACTAGAATTCTCATCCATTGCTAAGTGGGGATGCAAAATAGTACCTTGGAAAACAGGTCAGGGGCTTCTGACAAAGTGAAACCTACATTTACTGGATGACCCAAGAATTCCACTCCTTGGTGTTGACCCAGGTGAAGTGAAAACTTATATTCACATAAAAACCTGTACTCGAGGGTTTACTTGACATTGCCAGACATGAAAAACAGCCCAAATGTCCTTCAGGTGGTGAAAACTGGTATTTTCATAGAATGGAATACTACCCAGCTGTAAGAAGGAGTGAGTTACGTATTTATACCTGCACGCCCACACCTCATGTAAGCTCTCGGATGCTTTGCGCTAACTGAAGGAACGCATTGTACAAAGACTCCAAAAACCACATACCGTATGATTCCATTTACATGACTTTTTTAGAAAAGGCAAACCCATAGGGACAAAACCAGATCGGTGGTTGGCCAGGGGTGGGAGGTGGGAGGAGGGGCTGACAACGGGCACAGGGGAATATGTGAGGTGACGGGCACGTTCCGTATCTTGAGTGGCTCTGGTCACACAGTGTGTGCATTTGTCAAAATTCACAGAACCTCACACTCCACGGTGCATTTTAGCGTATGTGAAGTGTACCTTCATCAGAAAGGAAGGCACACATATCTGGATCCTGCCCAACAGACATCTGTGGTCGCCAGGGCTGCCCTCCGTCCAAGCCTCTGTCAGCTTGCAGTCAGCCTACTGCCCGTCACTTCTTAACTTTTCCTCCCCTATAATTTATTCTTAAAGGGCAATCAGAATTATTTTTGCAAATATAAATCAGATTATGTCCCTCCCTGCTTCAAACTCCACTGCCTTCTCATCTCATCTGAGGGTAGAATCCAAATTCCTGCCCAGCCCGCAAGACCTCGCCGCACACCCCCCCCTTTGTCTGCCATGAGCCAGCCTCTCTGGCTATCTTTCCGTCTCTCGAGGACACCAAGCATGCCCCACGTGGGGGATTTTGCTCCAGCCTAATTCCCCTCAGCCAGAAGGCTCTGTGCTGACCTCTGTGTGGAGGGCTCCTTCTGACCTTCCAGGTCTCAGCATAAATATGTCACCTCCTCAGAAAGATGCCCCATCAGTTCCCCCTGGAAAGCCCCCCACCTCATCCTGCACCCCACACCTCATCCGTCCCAGGGTTTTCACTTTGCCATGACACTTATCACATCCTGATCGTCTTCACTCACCCCTGGTCATCCTCAGCCAGTCTTACCCTCTGCAGAATCCTCGGTGCCAGGGGCAGGGCCTGGCACACAGTACGTACTCCACAAATGTGTCTTCAGGAAGAAGTCTGCCTGTGGGCCTCAGACACAGGGAAGGCCCCGCACGGCCTGTGGGATGCCCCAGCCTCACCCCCGCTCTGGATGGAGCAGCTAACCTGGAACTTGCAGAGGCCAGGGAGTGGGCTCAAACCCAGCCGCTGGGGAGCTGGCGTCGGCAACCCTCTCCACCTCTCATCTGGGTACCTGTGGGCATGGGCAAAGTTGGGCCACGCAAGAAAGGAAGGGATATGTGGCAGGCGGTGTAGGGGCCTACTGGCAGGTTGGGCCCAGCCCCACGTCCCGCTGGGCAGCTCCCAGATGGTTCTCGGGTTCCAGAGGCTGATTATACCAGCTTGTACTGAGAGCCAAGCCTGCATTAGGCACCTCTCGCACAGAAGGGAGGGAAGGTGGCTGACATCATCGCCTAACTGGTACGTCCCAGAGGTTCTGGCTGTGTTGTCTCATGTTCACCCACGACAATCCTGGGAGGTTGGCAACAGCATCCTCACTTTCATGTGACCTCAGAGAGGTCACACCCACTGTAAGAGGCAGAGCCTTCTGGAGTCCACATCTAGAGATGGTTCCATCACATGCCTACATACGGGCAGCTCTAAACCCCCACCTCTCTCGGGCTTCTTGGGAGTCTTTAATCCAGTACGTTCTCAGCCCAATCGTGAAGGCGCAGACCAGAGAGCCCCAGAGGACTGTGGGCTGTGCCTTCCCCTGTCCCTCCATGTTCTCATTTCTAAGCTCCTATGGGTCTGTAGACTCACAGATAAGACCAGCCTTGGCCAAATACCCTGTCCTGGGGAAGGCCACCACTGCCCTTCTATTTCCCTGCCCCCAGCCTTATTTCTCTCCTTCTCCCGCTCTGCCCCCTCTCCCTCCCTTTGTCTGCCTGTCTCTGATTTGTTGTCTCTCGCACACACATGCACACACATGCACTCACTCACACACCGCACCCCCTTCTCCAACTGACTTCCTTGAGCTGTTTCGCTCCCCCTGCCAAAGGGATAGGATCCTGACAGATCAAGGCTCTGGAAAACCCGCTGCAGGGGATCAAGGGGATCAAAAGGATGCCTGGGCTGCGGCTGTGGTCCCCAGGGCCAGAGCCAAGGAGTCTGCACTGCACAGGGGCTCGTGGCCGCCTGGACCCTGCCTGGCGTGGCGTTCCTCATTAAGCTCTCAGCACTGCTATCTACCCTCTGTGGGCTGAGCGGCACACTGGGCTGCCGGTCGGGAGGGACGCTCTCCAGCAGCGGCTCCGGGGGCAGCCCAGCTGCAGCCCAGGGGTGAGGCTGGGGAGGGCTGGAGAAGAGAACAGGGACTGGCATAATTTCATGTCTGGCCTTTGCTAGCCGACAGGCAAAATGACTCTGTGCTCCCCTAGCTATCTGAATTAGCTGCATTTTACAATCCCCCTGTCTGGCAGGAAATGTCCCATTAAATCTTAATGATGTGCCTTCTAAGAAACCCCGGGCCCTCTGCCCCCTTGGAGGACGCCTAGCCCTGAAAGAGCAGAGTGGCACACTGGTGGGGGAGAGGGGAAGATGCACACCCAGGACATGGTGCCTGGAATGGGCTCCCATCCAGCTTTCATTGGGCGACTGTCTTCAGAACCTGAAGGAAGAAGGTCCTTCCAAACCAAGAGATCTCCATCACCCCCTGCAGTGCTTTCCACAGGACCTCACTCCCTCCCACCCTCCTCTGAGGCCACAGCCCACTCACCTGCCCCCACCTCCATCCCAGGCTTAACGTCTCCAGGCTCCAACTCCACAAGATCCAGAATTCGGGACAGAACTATGCCCTGCCCCACTTCTCCATGTGTGCAGCTAAGGCAGGGGTAGGAATCTCTCTTTGAAAGAAAGATGCCACGTGACCTTCAGGATGATTCATATATTAACTACCTAGATAAACAGTTTCTCCTATATCCTCATTATCACCTCTCTTGCTGAAGCTACAGTGCAATTTTTCTCTTTTATATCCAGAGTGGAAGATGCTTCTGGAGACTCCTGGGGAGAGGGGGGAAAATGACAAGGAAGGAGAGGGAGCAGAATCCTCCCAGCTCCCCACCCCAACCTGGGCATGCCCAGCGGGAGCTAAAGTAAGATCTGAATCAGAAGGCTGGAGGTCACCTGGAACCAAACAACAACCAACCTTGTCCCTGGCCCAGCACAGGCTGATAGTCACAGAGGGGCTTTGGGAACACAGGCTCCCAAGGACCCACCCAGCTCCAAGAGCTCCTTGCATGACCTTGGCCTTGTCACCACTTGGGCCTGACTCTCTGGAAGCCCTGCCACCTGCCCCTGTCCAATGGGCTGTCCATGATCATCAGAGCTATAAGCAAAGTTCCTCTTTATTGACCTTGAATTAAACCCTGCACATTCTTGGCTGGACCCTTTCCTTCCTCTTCTCTCCCATCTTACATCACCATTGGCCTTTACCCGCTCAGGTCATGAGAAAGCCAAGCACAGATGTGAGATACCTCCCTGCCTCCCCTACTACCCCTGGTCAAAACTTGGTGAGAATCAAAACTCTCACCAAGAGCACCTGCCTCTCCAGACTCCCATCCCCTCCCCTGGAAGGAGGGGCAGAATGGGAGGCCCCGGTCCTCCTGAAGTCCAGCCTCACCCAGCAGAGAAGACAAATCTATGACCAACCTCCATTATTGCAACCCATTTTAAAGTTATTATTGTGGATTCTTAAGATGTCAATAATGAGGAATCCTATTGTCCCACTAATTAATTCAGCAATCTCCCTGAAATAATAGGAGTTGTAATTGTAATTCCAAACTCACCCCTCGACCACTGGAATCAACTAATTAAACAACAATTAGCCAGCACCAGGCTTTCATGGGGAAGATGGACTATTCCTTTTTATAGCTACAATTAGGCAACACATTCAATAATCAGAATGAAATACAAATTTGCTCAGGAGCCCAGGAAATTATGACCACTCATACTTTGTTTTCCTAAATGCAAAAATGCAAGGGGCTGTGTCTTCCAGCGGCAGCAAAATGCTGTGTGGACCACGTTTGAGCCACTCTGCTCAGGGTCCCCCTCAATAGCTGTCTGCTGCTCAGTCCATAAGCACATCGAGGCCCGCCAGCGTCCCTGGCGGTGCCGAGCAGGGGGTCAGAGAGGCTGGTGGTGTCTGGAGGGAAAAGGGCAGAGAACTGGCCAAGAGTAGGAGTTGTATACAGAGTTGTGCCTGGGGCAGGGTTTGAGGCACGTGCCCCAGACACATTCACACTCTCACAAGCACACCCCAGTCAGAAAACCCTTGGCATCTCCTGCAAAAATGTCCCAGTGGAGAAGGACAGCGTGGAAGATGGTGGGAAGACCGAGGCGCCAGAGAGAAGGGATGCAGATGAGCTCCATGAGGAGCCACCAAGTAAGGTGTTCATCAGGTACAAGGCAGTGGCTGGGCAGGGAGAGGAGAGGAGAGACTGGAGACAGTAAATGGAAAGATACCCTCGGCCCGCCACAGGCTGAGCAGAAAACATATGCTTCAGATTTTGCAAAAAAAAAAATATTCATGTCCTCAAAAAGGAGCAAGCAAAAGATCCAAGCATTAAGGTACATAACTGAATCATCTCGGCTGGTCTACCTGAGGCGGGGAGTGGCTGTGGCAGGGTCCTCTGAGGCTGAGAGGGCTGCCGAGAATGGCACTCATTCGCCCCTTCCTAGAAGCCCTAGAAGGCAAAGTGGGGGCTATTCGCCAAAAGCACAAGAGAGCTTTAGGAGAGATTCAAGTGAAGGGATTTCTTTGCAGAAGATGTTGGAAACTCCTTGATGGTAGGGACGCCTTCCCTGGCACTCAATATGGAGGCGGCACACAGTAGGCGCTCAACAAACATGGGTTCAACAGAGGTGCCTGGTCCTGGGACGCCCCTCTGCTCGTGGGCCCTATGGGGAGTCACAGAAGAAAGAGCCATCCTCCCTGCAGCCTGGTGGAATGCTTCAGTGGAGAGCAAGTGACACTCTCACAGTCTGTTCATTCATTCATTCAGAGACATGTACTGGGCATCTACTCCATACCAATGGCATGCTGGGCACCAGGGGTTCAATATGAGCAAGACAAGCCTTGTCCCTGCGCAGACAGAGCCTACAGTCAGTCCTAGGGAAGCGGGACAAGCAAACAGCCAGAAAGAGTAAGAAATGCAGTGACAGAGAGGTAGAGGGTAGTTGAGCCTTCACCAAGGAAGAGATGTGAAGAACGCACACGGGGAAGCCAGGTCTCCCATTTCCTCATCTGTGAAGTGGGAGTAATGAGAACACTTGCCTCATAGGGCTGTGCTAAGAATTAAATGAGGAAAACAAAGGATTCAACAAGGGCACCTGTGTAAGGCGTTCCAACAGAACCTGGTGCGGAGCACGCCCCGTTCTAGTGTTTGCTCATTGTCATTGCCATCCCTCCGTCCTTCCCTCCCTGGAAGAAGACCTAGAACCACGGCGGTCCATCTCGCCCAGTGAATCCATCGTGGACACCTGCTCCCTGCCCTGCCCCCCATCTGTTCAGGTACAACCACGCAGTGCCCTGCTCCATTCACCCAGCACTTAGGGAGCCCCTACCTCTCGCCTGGCGCATGTCACAGCGCGTCTGGACTAGGGAAGAGCTTCCTGAATTGTTCTCAGGAAGCTTCAGGTAAGGCTGCAGAGAAGACAGGTAACAAAGAACTAAATCTCACATCAGGGAATCTGTCCTGGAGGCCCCGGGGTTGGTCCCGGAGGGGAGAGGACGTGTCACAGGAGATGCTCTCGGAGCTGTGACACCCCCAATCCCTGGGCCGGTGGAGTAGAGTCAGCTGGAGTCCCAAGGCCTTGCCATCAGCCGTGTTTCAGCCACCTTCCATCCAGGCCTCTGAGGTACGGAGGAGCCGGAGTGTGAGCACAGGCTTGGCTGTCAGGCCGGGCCACCCCACACAGAAGGGGCTGGGAGTGGCTCTTGAACCCCAAGCCCTGGACCTCTGTGGCTCCCTGGCTCCTGATTCGTGCCCAGGCACACACTGTGGTGGGAGGACCTCAGCCTGCTGAGTCCAAGTCCAGTCCCAGCCGCTCCCCTACAGACTCCTGCTCTGCTCTCTTACATACCTGCTCACAACCACTCTGAGGCCCAAATACTCCAGTGCCAACTCTCCATCCTTGCGTCTACCTCCTCCTCCCACCCAGAGAGACAAGAGTTGAGCTGCCATCAAAGAACCCGCAAGCTTGAGCTGAAGATTGTTGAGCGGAGGCCCAGGGTCCTCAGCGGCTGTGGGGTAGCATGGGTGAGCCGCGGGGCCCTAATTCATTGACTCCCTGCTTTCTGTTCAACTTCTCCACAGCAGCAAATTGCCAAGGCCCTTTTCATCATGCCCCAGCTCTTGGAAACCATAAAGAGTCTGATTGAGCATCCTCAGAAACACGTTCAAGGGGAAATTCTCACACACACGAGTACTGATTTATCCCCTGATGACAATGGCAGGATTAGCTTTATTGATCAAGCATCACCATCAACAACAAACATTCACGGGGCTCTCATTCTGAGCAAACTGCCTGTCCTGCAGCCCAAGCCGGACCCGGAGGACCCCATACCGAGTGAGCAAAACAGCTGGGCCAGCGACCCTGGGGTGACTACAATCTGCAAGAGGTCATGCTACTTCAAATACACTTTAAATACCTCAAAAGCAAGATTTCATCACACCAGAGCCTAGAACTTTATTCGATCAAGAAGATATCATATAATGAATGAATGAATGAATGAATGAATGAGTAAATAGCATAGAGTCACCTCCAATGGCATTGGGCCTGATTATCTAATTTATAGATTACTGAGGCCTCTTGCTTGTCTATCTTCTTGCAGAATATGTCGTGGCCTTACTTGGGTCATTTCGTAGCTAATTTCTAGCTTAATCAGAAGCAGAGGGAGGGAGCAGAGGAAACATAAAGGGGAAAGGCACAAATCAATCAGCGTTGCTCCCTTAGCAGTTCGGAGAAAGGTTTCGTGGGAAGAAAGATGAAAACTAATGGCTAAAGCAGAGCTTGGGAATTATCTGTGGATTTTACCTATGCATGACTTCTGGCATGCATGGCCATCTCGCATCCACACCGCCTGGAAAACTTCCCAAGGAAGGCAATGCTTTAGGAGGGGAGGGAGGAGTCAGCCAGGCAAGGCCTCCCAGAGACAGCCCCGCAAGGCAGATAGGCTCTCCCACCCTGTTTGCTGCCACTACACGCTCTCACCTACTGAGTTACAAGGGACTTGATGGAGAGGAGCCTGATTCTCTCCCTATGCGCTATTCCTTCCCTTGCTTGACTCAGACCTGAATTTTTCCAGGGGAAAGCGACCAGGCATGTTGTAGAGGGGATCCCCTCCACTGACCTCCTGCCAATTCAAAGGGGCCTGAGCAGGGCTGTGTGACAGACAAAGGGAGGAGGCAGGGATGACTTTGATCCTTATAAACCACATTCCCCGCCACCAAGCAGACCGGCCACCGAGAAAAGGACAAAACGCCAGGTCATCTCACAGACCTTGGGGTTTTCCCCTGGGAGACTATGCCCTCCCTGGACAGGGCCCAGGCACGGGTGCAGGGGGCTGGGGACACACGCATCCGCAATGGGGCTGGCTAGGGAGGAAGGGGAGAAGAGGTGAGGTGTGTTGAGTGAGGCCGGATGGCTGATGAGTGGTGAGGACCAGACTGCACTAGACCTGGCTATGGTAGAAGGAGTACAGATCATAGCTCAGACGGAAGACGACACTGGACTTGAGCCCATGGATCTGGGTTCAAGTCACAGTTCTGCCCCTTACTAGTGTGACATGGGTGAGGGCGCTGCCTTCCTAAAAATCAAAATCCTGCAGCAGGAGGAAAGACCACGGGGGCTACAGAAAACAGGAGATCCTACCCAGGGGAGAGGACGCTGCTGTGCCCCAGGTTTGGAAGGCACCAGCCCAGAGTGCAGAGCGCCACACCACGGCCTGTCCTCACCAGGCCTTTGGCTACTGCACGTCTTTTGAACCTGAGAACACTCCTGGTAAATGTGCTCCATCAAAACAATGGAGCAGGGCGCCTGGGTGGCTCAGTTGGTTAAGCGACTGCCTTCGGCTCAGGTCATGATCCTGGAGTCCCGGGATCGAGTCCCGCATCGGGCTCCCTGCTCAGCAGGGAGTCTGCTTCTCCCTCTGACCCTCCCCCCGTCTCATGCTCTCTGTCTCTCATTCTCTCTCTCAAATAAATAAATAAAATATTTAAAAAAAAAAAAAAAAAAACAATGGAGCAAGCCAAAAAAGAAGAGGATGCGAGATCCTAGAAATAAAGAATGTATATTACAGAAAGGCAAAGGGATTTCCTGGGACCAGAGCAGAGGGAAGTCCTAGGGTCACAGCAGTGCCACAGACCTAAGCACAAGCCAACCGGACACGACAGCGGCGTCCAGAAGCAAAGTCTCCAAGACACGTGTCGGAACGGATTGATTGATGAGACTGACCTTCAGGAAAATTATTCTCAGAGGCTATTGGTAAGTACAAAGAAAATCAAAGCAAAAAAGTTAAGCAAAACAAGGTGGCTGTGAACTTCAGGAAAAGAAAAGAAAAAAAAAAAAGGAAACATAACCATAATATAATAGTCAGTTGTGAATCACAGTCAAGTAGGCACAACGTAAATCCTGAATATCGATTTAACTAGTTTAAATACCCTATATAGAGGGTAAGAGTCAGAGGGGATGGCAGCGTAAGAGAACTAAATCCTCATTAGCATAAATAGAAAGTCAATGGATAATATAATTAATGCATTAAACTAAGCGATACATACATATTATTTAACTCTAGAGATCTGTAAATGTCAGAAAAAAAGAGAGAAAACGTTGAATGCCGTTGCTTCGAAGAGGGGAGGCTGAGGGGTTAAGGAAAGATAGGGCAGAGAAATACTGTCTACTCTCAGAACCCTTATAAGCCTTTTGACTCATAAACTACGAGCCATTGTTAGTTATTTTTCTTATTGGTAAAATACACGAAATAAAACTTACCTTCTTAATCATTTTCAAGTGTGCAGTTCAGTAGTGTTACGTAAATTCACATTGTTGTGGACAATTAGGTTTCAAAATCCTCAAACCCTAACCTTCCATGGTTGGCAGAAGAGGGAGGCTTTCCAGTGAGGCAGGCAGCAGGCTCTTTCTTCCCTGACCCTTGTCCCCTAAGCTTCATCTTGTCCCACTCATTATTGCTGACATCAACAGGGTGGTATCAGAAACAGCCACCACCCCCTTCAAAGAATGCCTTGCTGCGGACACAGGTCCTTCGCCTTAATCCCAATCGCACAACTCATGAAACTGGAATGATTCAATAAGACTTTTCTAACAGCCTGGAAATAGGAAGGGGAAAGGAACAAGAGGGACACTCATCTACCCAACCCGGCCTCTGTTGGTCCACTTAGACCCACTCTGAGGTTCCCACTTCACCCTTCCTAGCCCCCGCCCACCTGCAATGGAGAGAGTACCATTCCCTATGCCCAGCTTCTTCTAAGTCTGTATTCACCAGAGTAGGGCCCAGAGTTTCTCCCCTGCCACCTTGAGGTCCTCTTGACCACTCCTGTTTCCTGGCTAACAACCTTCCTCTTGTTCCAGTGACTGACACTGTGCAGCATTACCATTTAGAGAAGCCGACACATCCTGCTCCATATCAGAATTCAACATAAATGGTATATATATACAAGGAAATATTATGCAGCCATCAAAAGGAATGAGATCTTGCCATTTGCAATGACGTGGATGGAACTGGAGGGTGTTATGCTGAGCGAAATAAGTCAATCAGAGAAAGACATGTATCATATGACCTCACTGATAGGAAGAATTCTTAATCTCAGGAAACAAACTGAGGGTTGCTGGAGTCATGGGGGGTGGGAGGGATGGGGTGGCTGGGTGGTAGACACTGGGGAGGGTATGTGCTATGGTGAGCGCTGTGAATTGTGTAAGACTATTGTATCACAGACCTTTACCTCTGAAACAAATAATGCAATATATGTTAAGGAAAAAAAAAAAAAGAAGATAGCAGGAGGGGAAGAATGAAGTGGGGAAATCGGAGGGGGAGACGAACCATGAGAGACGATGGACTGTGAAAAACAAACTGAAGGTTCTAGAGGGGAGGGGGGTGGGAGGATGGGTTAGCCTGGTGATGGGTATTAAAGAGGGCACGTTCTGCATGGAGCACTGGGTGTTATGCACAAACAATGAATCATGGAACACTACATCAAAAACTAATGATGTAATGTATGGTGATTAACATAACAATAAAAAATTTTAAAAAAAAGAATTCAACATAAAATCCCCAACATTTACAAGGAGGACACCGACATACGGAAACGGCCAGGGGAGTGGGGTGGTGGTGGAAGGGAGCCTCTTAATCTGGACAAAGCACTAAACTTTCAAAGCTTCAGTCTTCAGGCTAACCCATCCTCCCACCCCCCTCCCCTCTAGAACCCTCAGTTTGTTTTTCAGAGTCCATCGTCTTCTCATGGTTCATCTCCCCCTCCGATTCTCCCCCTTCATTCTTCCCCTTCTGCTATCTTTTTTTTTTTTTTAACATATAATGTATTATTTGTTTCAGAGGTACAGATCTCTGATTCAACAGTCTTGCACAATTCACAGCGCTCACCATAGCACATACCCTCCCCAATGTCTATCACCCAAGACCCCATCCCTCCCACCCCCCACCATGGAGCACTGGGTGTTATATGCAAACAATGAATCATGGAACACTACATCAAAAACTAATGATGTGATGTATGGTGATTAACATAACATAATAAAAAAAAAGAGAAAAAAAGCTTCAGTCTTCTCATCTGTAAAATGGGGATGATAGTAACTGTTTCAGTCTCAGGGTGGTTATCAAGATGGATAAAAGGAAGCACTGCAAACTACAAAGTCCCTTACAAATGTGAATTATTACGGTTAATGATACTTTTTGAAAATCAGCAGATGACAAAGAGAGCTTTGAGTGGCGGGAGGCCAGTGCACTGAAGTTGAAAGCCTCCACCATGGGTAGCCCCGTCCGGAGTTAACCGTGGGGTACTGTCTCTTGGTGTCTCAGCCAACCTGCGGCTCTGTCAGCTGCCCCGCCCGGAGCTACAGACGCCCCGGGGCACTGGCCTGGATGCCTCAGGCAAATGGGTCCAAACACCTGCGCCTCTTCCCCTTCATAAAATAAAATGGCTCACTAATGCTCTCGGGCTCCTTTCATAGGAATGGCAACAGCCGTTGTTCTTATTGGATTGTAGATGAATCACTTGGAAAATATTTTGGGGCACATTATAGAGGCAATAACATAAAAGTACCTGGGAAATGGTTCTGTTTTGTTCTCCACTTTGCAAACCCAAACTGGAGCCTGGGGTTGTGTTACATATTTTTGTCCTCTCTCTCTCTCCCCCTTTTTTTCCTTTCAAACAGAAGTGCTTTGCTCATTTCCTCTATGTGCTGGAAAAGGGACACGTTAATCACTCCTGAGTGGGAAGTGAAACCCCCAAGAGGGTCTAGCTCAGTCTTTGGCAGGAAGAATTTGAGCAAGGGGAGAGGTCAGATTTAAATGCCAGCCTTCAACTCTAGGAAGAGTGACAGGAAAGACGGTGATGTAGGTCTCTGTCTCCACTGAGGACCGAACAGTAGGAAACGGCAGGAGTAAGAAGTCAGGCTCGATCCACAGATTTAGCTTGCAATCATCTTAAATAGACCCTATTTTATTTTTTAAATTTTTTTATTCTTATGTTAATCCCCATACATTACATCATTAGTTTTAGATGTAGTGTTCCATGATTCATTGTTTATGCATAACACCCAGTGCTCCATGCAGAACGTGCCCTCCTCAATACCCATCACCAGGCTAACCCATCCTCCCACCCCCCTCCCCTCTAGAACCTATTTTAATAACGCATGGATTGATCTGACATCTGAGGCCTTACTCAATAGGAAGGAATGTGCAGTCTGGTCTCCCTCCTCAGTCACCTCCTGGCTGCATAACCCTGGACAGGTGGCTTAACATCTCTGGAACCCAGTCACTTCCTCTGAAAAGAAGAGTAAATAATATCTTACCTAGATCAGAAGATCTTGAAATCCCCTAGAGTTCAAGAGCTACAATTCCTCACTTAAGGGCCTCTACAAATGAATTTTTCCCCCCTTTTCATTAGTCAACTGAAATCTAAGACCTAGGGTAACAGGCAAAGCATAGGCTTTGGAGTCTGAAGGACCAAAGCGTGAGATCAAGCTTGCTATTTACTAAACCCTGGACATAGGACTTAACTTGTCTGGGCCTCACGCACATGCCTATCATCAAAATGATAGCCATGGGCACCACAGCTAATGCACGGTGAACATGGCATCACCCCCCTTCCAGCTTGAGTACCAAAGTCATCCCCCAGGCCCAGCACCACAATGTGGCTGAGCTCTTTCCTCCCGGATTTCCTGCCTACTTTTTTACTCCCGTTAGGAAAAGATGGCTTTGTCCATTCCCTACCAACTAATGTGCTATTAAGTTTTCTCTTGTGGCCAGATATTACCTCTGAATTATAAGTGGAAACACCGAGATGTAAGAAAGAGCCAGGGGGGGCAGGAGAAATTAATGAGACAAAGCCAGGAGCCAGACCCTGTATTTCTGCTCGGGTCTCATTAACCAGTGAAGGCTGCCCTGGGCTGGAAGTCCTCTTCCCCTACCTGTCCCTCCCCACTCGGCTGTTCTCTGTTGTACCTCCTACAATACTGGATCTGTTAAATGCTTTATATTCCGTTTGCCAACGCAGGGATGATTCAGAACAAGATTGGGTTATTACAAATTCAGGAGGCACTACACGCACGGCTGTCATGTTTCAGTTACCCTTTCTCTCAGTTTAATAAAATTTGCCACACTAACACAAAGCCATCTTTTATCCTTTTCCCTGCAGTTGTAACAACTTGTCCAGCTCCCTCCCGCTAATTAAAGGAGGAGGGGATGCAGCGCTCATTGGAAGCGAGTTTCCAGGGAGGCTGTCGATATCTTCGCAGCCACTTGGTTCCGGCTCTTCTGGTCCTTTCACCGGCCCGCTCCTCCAGGATACCAGCCCTACTGAGGTCAGCAGCTGGAGGCGACGAGGCAGGCGAAGCCGCGCTCGGGGCTTGGCTTGGTGGCGGTGGCGGCGGCGGCGGCGGCGGCGGCGGCGGGGCCTCTCCGCCCGCACAGCGCTCCCCACGGGCCGGATGACGCGGGCTCCGCAGTCCGTCCTCCCACGCCTGCCCCAGCGTCACCTCCCGGCGAAGGGTCCCCAGCGGAACGGGCAGGACTGGGAGGGGGTCGCTCAGACAGGCTCCCCCCCCCCGCCCCCGCGTGGAGCCCATCACCGGAAAGCGGGAGGAGGCGGGAGAGAAGGAAACCCGGGGGCGCCGGCGGCCTCCCCTCGCGGGCCGGGCAAGCGCCCACGGGCTGTGCCTGCAGGGAACCCCGGGCCTGGGGACCTGGGCACCCCCCCGGGGGCCGCCCCTCCCGGTGTCCAGGTGGGGGTGAGGGGTGTCCTGCCCCCGGGAGACACCTGTCTCCTCTCTGGGTCCTAAGACCCTTCCAACCGTGCGCCGCTCCGACTCCCAGGGAATCGGGGCTGGCAGGGCCAAGGGCAACGCCAGGGCGGGGGCGCTCGCAGCGGGCGGCCCCTGCCCACCCCTGGCTCGGCCCGGCCCCCTGATTAGCAGGCGGCGGCCGTCGCCCCCTTCCGTCGCCCCGCGCCGCCGCCCGGATTCCGGGGCCCTCTGGCCGCGCGCGCACACTATTAAGTTTGCAAATGGAAGCCGGTGGCGCCGGTTGCAATAAAAGGCAGAGAAGCTCCGCTCGGGCGCTTCAATGAGGGCATTTTCCCCCGTAACAAGGGGCTGGATTCAGCTGCCTGGTGCCCTCTGAGCGGGGCGAGTTGCCAGAGTAACGAAGGCCTAGCGCACACGTGGTGAGAGGGAGCCGGGCGGGGGCTCCAGGCTCGCCAGGCCCCAGGGCCCCTCATCGGGCCACGAATCCAGTGCTCCTGGACAGCGCCAGTCCCCACCCCAACTTTCTCACTGCACACGTTCTCTCACGACGATGACGACCCCCCTCCAGTCCCCCCGCCCAGCCGCCAACCCCCAATCCCCAGCCTTCCAAAGGCTCCCTGAGAGCTCGTATTGAATTCACGAGACACGCCTGGCACCCTTCCTCTGTGGTGGACAGATAATGTACCAGGGCCTCGGGCGTCCGTCAGGAGTCAAACCAGACTGGTGACTGGTGCTGAAGGTAGGCCCCGGAGGCATAACCCATCCCAGGTGTGGCAGGTGCCAGAACCAGCAGAACAGGCAGATGGGGATTCATAAATTCTCTGAACAGGAGGTGGGCTTCTCGGAAGCTCCAGGAAGGGTCGGGGGGAATTCAGAGCCGAGTAACCGGGAGCGCCACATCTAATTTCCTTGGATGGAGGACCAAAGGATAGAGTTCCCCAAGTGCTTAGGTCAGCTAAGCTGAGAGAAGCCAGCTGGATGGGGGACAAAGCCCACCCATCCCAGCCTTAACCTCGAGAGGGCCTCCTGGCCCCCAGCCTAGCTTGAGCTAAGACTGAACTTAGTTTTCGGTCCTCAGTTTTTAAAAGTTCACATTTTACTCCAGAAAGTGAAGGTGGCCACCCACCCTGCTTTCTTCGCAGGAACCCAGAAATAGAGGGGTTGTCTTCTCTCCTTTTTACAGGCTTCTCCTTGGGCACCAGTTCATCCAGGCCCCTGAAAGTGTTCTCCAGAGCCCAGAGAAGCTGGGTTGTAGGGGAACTTGGGACTTACAGCTCCTAGACTGGGGGCTTTCTGACAGCTGCCTTCCCCCCGGCCATATGCTAGGAACCTAGAAGAAGCTAGGTCCAAGCGCAGTGCTGGCTGGCCAAGCAACCCCTA
This sequence comes from Mirounga leonina, assembly GCF_011800145.1. Lineage (NCBI taxonomy): Eukaryota > Metazoa > Chordata > Mammalia > Carnivora > Phocidae > Mirounga > Mirounga leonina. The sequence continues at coordinate 16,216,231 of NW_023270387.1, read as the reverse complement.
GGCCATACAGGAAAAGAGGCCAAAAATGACACCGTCCATATGTCCAATACAGAAAGAGCCTTCTTCCTTTGTAAAGGACAGAGAAGGGGTTTGCCTGGAGGGGACTAAGAGGTGGGACTGGGCCAGCTGGGCCCCTGCCTGCATGACTGACATCTCAATAATCACATGCATCCCACAGCCCAGTGCTCAGAATGCATCCCATTCATCCATACAAGGCCAGAACGGGGTTCCTGTCAATGGTGAGGATCCCCATGGCCACCAAGCAGGTGGGTCATACATATGTGGGGACAGGGGGCCCACCCTGGTCCCTCAGACCTGGCTCCTCCCTTCTCTACCCATGGCACCCTCCCCCCATATCTTATCAGCACTACGTCCCGTCGATTCTGCCTTCTAGAGAGTCTCTCAAGTTTGTCCACTTGCAGACCTCAGTGTAAGCCTACATTTCTCATAAATATCTGCCACAGCCTCATTTTTCTACTTCCTTTTACCCAGCTGCCCTACCACCACCAGAGGGTCTCAACCTGTCCCCTTCTGAGTAAATCCTTCCAGTGGCTTCCTGGTGCCTTTAACCTGACATACAAGGCCATTTATGTCTGATCTCAGCCATTTCTCTGGCTTCTTCTCTCTCCCTCGTACCTTAGTTCCAGCCTGCTTCCTGTTACCTCGACACAAATTCTCACTCGGGGCTGGGTGTTTGTTGAAGCTCTTCCCTCAGCCTCACAACACCCTACCTCTGTTTCTTCTCTGGGCTGGCTCCTGTGCATCCTCTGGACTCAGCTTAGGCATCACCTCCTCCAGGAAGCCCTCCCTAGTCCCTGGCCAACCATCCTAGACTTAGTTTGCCCCTCAAACATACTCACCTACTCTCCTTCTAGACTGAGCTTCTTAGGAGCAAGCCTGGACTCCCTGCTGAATTTTCAACAAGGCCTTACTGGCAAGTGATCCAGAGTGATTAAAAGTCAGATGTGGGGGCACCTGGGTGGCTCAGTTGGTGAAGCGTCTGCCTTGGGCTCAGGTCGTGATCCTGGAGTCCCGGGATCGAGCCCCACATCGGGCTCCCTGCTCAGTGGAGAGTCTGCTTCTCCCTCTGCCCCTCACCCTCAAGCTCATGCTCTCTCCCTCTCTCTGTCTCTCTCTCAAATAAACAAAATCTTAAAAAATATATATTAAAAAAAATAAAAGTCAGATGTGGGTTTGATTCTTAGCTCTTCCATCTGGGAAGGTCACTTCATTTCTCTGAATCACAGCTTCCTTATTAAAACGGATAACAGTATTATCTTAAGACTCTCGGGGCTAAATGAATTAATGCATTTAAAGGATTTAGCACGATGTCCAACACAAGGTAAGACAGTCTGTTCTCACTGTTACTTATATTTCCTAGGTATCCAGCATATCAGGAATGTTCCAACAGCTCATCCATGCCAACTGAGTAAGCAAATGTGTGAAAAGAACATGACGAGGCTCTGAGTCTCTTCACCACCCCTGGCCCTTGTCCCCTGGATAGGCTTTGCTTTGCTGGTTGCCCTTTTCATGTGGGTCCCCCCAAAACTGGTGACTAATTCACCCTCCTAACACCATATGTATGCAGTGTAGTAGACAAGACTCAAGTCCTGATACGTGACCAGGTAAGAAGGCAGGAAAGCAATACAGGTGAGGCTGGGGGTCTCTGGGTCCTCCTGGGGCTGAAGGAGGGGAGATGGAGCTGCGGGGATGGTCGTGTTCTTCTGGAAGTCAGAGTGTCCCATGTAAAGAGGCCTTACCCACATCTCCTTGTCTTTGCTGTCTCCTGACCCTTGGGGAAAAATACGTGTGCTGCCCCTCTGTGTGGTCAGGGAGACCCTCTATCTACACAAGACCCTCTCACAGCTTTTGCCTTTGCTGGAGCAGGAGATGCCCAGAATGGGCTGCCCTCTTTCAGGGTGGCTTTCCAGCAGCAGAAGGAACTAACGGAAGGGCTCTTGTCCGTGGTGCCACACGATTCCTCTGAGGCGGGACGAGGGCAGGGGGCCTCGCTGGTGGGCTGGGTGGGTGGGCAGGAAAGCCAAAGTGGGAGGGAAAGAAGAGAAGAAGGATTGAAGCCCAGCAGGAGCCGGCCAGATGCAGATCTAGAACACAAAGCAGGAAGCGTCCATCAAAACCATCTGAACTTCAAAGTCTGGCAGGCTGAGGACCCGCAGCAAGCAACCTTCTCTGGACTGCCTCTACTCCCCTCCCCCAGGCCTGCTCAGGTTCCTGCTCCCAAGCGGCTGCCGCCCTGCCCACCCTCACCCTGAGACCACACACAGGGGCTAGACCACGCACTCCCTCCCCGGCTGTTTTGCAATTTTAATTTCTCACCTTCCTAAACAGCCAAGATTTATGGCATACTTGACAGAAATATTTAATTTTCCAAATGCCTATTATTCAAAGGCTGTGGAAATCTCCAGCCCTAACATTTCTGCATTAATAATCATCTAGCCCTGAGACCAAATAAAGATCTTACCAGAGGCGTGGAAGAGGGGAAGGAGGAGGAGGAGGAAATCCTGGGCAGAGAGGAATGGTCCCTAGGAACCCCCCCAAAAAAGCTCATACCATCTCCACCACTCTTCCACCAAATCAAACGTTTAGGCTTTTTTTTTTTTTTATCATTGTTATTAACATCCCCATGCTCATTATGTGCCCGATATGTGCTAAGCAATTTTAACAGCTATCTTGTCATTTAATTCACAACTCTATGAGGCAACCACTATAATCATCCCATTTCTGAGGCAAGGAAACTGAGGCACAGAGTAATCTAAAATCACCCAACTAGTAAATGGAAGGGCTGAAATGAAAGCCCCAATTTTACTAAGTCTTAACCCACTATCATACTGTCTCTTTTGTATAGCTGATGGAAATACTCTCTTGCCTTCTAGTGATACAACTATGATACATTCAATTTCATTCCCTATTTCATTAAGTAGATTCATTGATAAATTCAGTGTGGGGGCACCTGGGTGGCTCAGTCGATTAAGTGTCAGCCTTCGGCTCAGGTCATGATCCCAGGGTCCTGGGATGGAGCCCCACGGTGGGCTCCCTGCTCAGTTGGGGGGGGTCTGCTTCTCCCTCTACCCCTCCCTCTCCCCATGCTCATGCATGCTCTCTCTCTCTCAAATAAATAAAATCTTAAAAAAAAAAAATTCAGAGCGCACATACGTGTGAGGTCACTGCCCTACATGGAGCACTGCTGTGGGAAGAGCCTAACAACTGTGACTCGAGGTCCCTTGTCTACCACGATCTGAAAATCTATCTGGAAATTGGTCCTATATGATTCTTGCACAATCTGTACAAATACCGAATCATTATGTCATACACCTGAAATTAGTATGTTATATGTCAATTATATCTCAATAAATAAATGAAATTAAAAACTGGGCATATACTCAAACAACACAGCATCAACACAAGGCAGTATGATACCACCACCTACCCAGGGGACACAACTCCACTGAGATAAAAGAAGAAACAACAGGGGCGCCTGGGTGGCTCAGTCAGTCAAGCATCCGACTCTTGATTTCAGATCAAGTCATGATCTCAGGGTCATGAAATCGAGCCCTGCGTCATGCTCCTCGTTGGGCATGGAGCCTGCTTAAGATTCTCTCTCTCCCTCTGCCCCTCCTCCCTCAAACACCCCCCCAACAAGCTCTCTCGCTCTCTTTAAAAATAAATAAATAAATAAATAAACAAGAGAGACCCTCTCAGACTCCATTCTATGCCTAATGCTGATAGAGTTTATTCACACGAAATGCAAAACAGAAGGGAGGCAGACAGCCTGGCAAAAGCAGCAAGAAGCAACTGATAAAGCAGCAGAGAAGTGAAAATCATAAAATGGATAAAGAACCCAAGAAATGAGCAGTTCGGGGCCACTTGGTGTGGGACATAGGATATCCGGATAGTAGCTGATGTTTCTATTAATGACCCTGAGTAATGAGAATGATGATCAAATTGTGCTCTGTGTATACTGTTTAAGAGAGATGCATATTAGTGATCCTTTTCTTGGGTGCATTTGGATGGAAATATTTAAAGTGGCCAGAATATATATTTTTTTAAAATTTTGGTGCTTAAAGAAGTAAGTTACATCCTGTAACTCATTCTGTCCTTCGGCACCACAGCCAGTCAGGACTGGGACAGAAAGATTCTGTCTGGCCCTCTCGGCTCAGGGCGCAATACTGGTAAGCACCCAACGAAAGATGACGGACCTTCACCGGGGTGCTGGTGCCCACGTGCCCCATGCTTGCACAGCCGAGAAGGCAGAGGGAACTGGGGAGCCTGGGCTTCCTCCAAAACCAGTTCTGGGGAGCCCAGCACCTCACTTTCCCAGCTCCCAGGAGGCCAAGCTTAGAGTAGAATTGTCACGAAGGGGGTCTTTGCTATATCCCACGGGGGTCACCACCTCCAGACTTCTCTGGAAGGAGTCCTAACCTAAGTCGTCAGCAGATACAAGAGCACGCATCTCTATCTCCCTTTGCCTGCTCCTAAATGACTCTAGTCAACCGCTGCCTGCAAAGATGACAGGAACAAAGCCAAACAACCAAGCAGAAAGGGGAGGGTCCATCAACATCACCGTAGTGAGGCCCTATCAAGGATCCCAGAAGTCTCTGTAAGACCAACAACTCACAGGTGATGAGCCAGGGCAAGAAACAAAGTAAGACACAAGAGAGGGACCCACCTACGGAACCCATGCCGTGTCTGGAAGGTGACAACTTCTGCCTACTTTCTTTCTGTGTGAACAGAAACTATGCCCTCCCCTCTCTCAACTACATACAGGTACCAGCCACGTGCAGAGCAGCTACTCGCTTGTTAATTTCCTATCATTCATGCCGTATGCAGATACCTCCACGTCAGCATGTCGGAACCAAAAATGTCCATGGGGTTTGTAACTTACCTCGTATGGGGGAAAGGAATGGACTTCCATAGAGCCCTTGCTATCATACAGAGAATTTGTGGAGTCTCATCCCATTTAACCTCATAACAGCCCTCTAAGGTAGATATGATGTCCATTTCTTTTTTTTTTTTTTAAAGATTTTATTTATTCATTTGAGAGAGAATGAGATAGAGAGAGCATGAGAGGGGGAGGGTCAGAGGGAGAAGCAGACTCCCTGCTGAGCAGGGAGCCCGATGCAGGACTCGATCCTGGGACTCCAGGATCATGACCTGAGCTGAAGGCAGTCGCTTAACCAACTGAGCCACCCAGGCGCCCTGATGTCCATTTCACACCCAAGAAAACAGAGGCTCAGAGAGGTTAAGCAACTTGCTCAGAGTTGCACAGCGAGGAAGCCTCAAAGCAGGGGTTCTGTTTCAGGGCCACCTGACCCTGAATCTCAAGTACCATCAACAATGCCTTCTCGGCAAAAGAGCAGAGCGAAGCCCCTCGGGTCACACATCTAGAGACAAGGAAGACCCCTCTCACTTCACATAAGAATGTTCCTCCTTTCTGGCCTAAGCTTGTCTGGCATTTCAGGGGCTGACTTTCATGATAAATCGGCTCAGGGCACACATGAGATGTAATATGTCTTGATTTAGTGAAGCGCTTGATAGGTCGTCTGATGAAATTTTACTTGCAAAATTAACTCAGATTGTCTTGGCTGGGTGCTCCCGTCACCCAGATGGCAGAGAGGCTGGGAAGCTGTAAACAAGTGGTTGGGAGAGGAGGCTGGGACGGCGGGGGTGCAGCACCAGAGGTGGGCGGCTCTAGCAGCAGGACCTACTGCCGTCTTTCCGCTGACGCAAGGACAGGAGGCCGCAGCAAGAAGCCTGCAGGCAGATGCAGGAGGAGGACGCTGAACACGACAGTCCCAGGCCAGGGAAGAAGGTTCTTCCTTGGTGGGAAGGGCAGAGGGCGAGGGAGGAGCAAAATGACCCCTAGGGGCTCCCGCAGTCCCAGATTCCACGCAGCCGTGTCGTGGGGCCCAGAAACTCACTGATGAAGCCACAGGAGACAACAGTCAGCCTCGGCTGCTGCTCTGGGACAGCTCCAAGAAGCGGCCGCCTGCCTGAGAATCGGGGGGACTTAAGCCTATCAGGCCAACGTGGCAGTGGGAGTTAGAGGTGGGCGCCTTCCCGGGGCAGGAGGAATCCCAGACGGGTCAGCTCAAGGTGGGGTGTCAGCTCGCCCCAGGAAGGGGAGGCTGGAGGCCCAGGAGGGAAGGGTAGTGAGACGCCGGGGAGGCAGAGTGACTAATGAGGAGGAATCCAAGGCCTGGTGCACGGAGTTGAGCTAAACTGACACGGGGGCGGGAACGTGACTGCCACTCACAATTAAGGAAGGAGCGCGGAAGAGATGAGTTACTGCAGTCATGAACCTGTGGAACACAGTAAAAAAAAAAAAAAGGTGTCTTCCTGTCCTCTTGGGTGTATACACAGCAGGTGGGAGGCGGGAGGTGCCATTTTTTTGTCCTAAAGCAAAGGGTAGGTGGTAAGCCCGCTCCAAAGATAGTCGTTACCCAGGACGTTGAGGAAGTAAGCAGGAACACGCAGGGACACAAGGAAACCAGGCAGATCCAAAAGAAAGCAGGCGCTGAGAAACCTCGACCCCCACCTCTCGGTGGAGTGGGCCGCAGGTAAGTGGGATTGATGGGGTGGAGGGTGGAGCGTGGAGGGGTAGGTGCCACCTCCTGCCTCCTAGACCAGCTCTGTGTGTGTGATCCTTGCAAAATGACTTGAGCTGACTTGCATTTTAAAAGCTTCACTCTGGCTGTGGGGGAGGGGGGGTAGGGGGCACGAAGCAGGAGGTGGAGAGAGGACAGCAGCTGGGACTAGGGTGGTGGTAGCTAGCAGAAGGGGTTAGATTTGGGGTATAATCTGAGGATGGAGCAAAGGGGAACTGAATATGGGTATGAGGTGAAGAAAGGAATTGCGAATGAACGAATGCCCCAGCCTGCCGGCTTTCCGTGGACCCAGGGGCAGGGACCTTGTCCTCACCCAGGCTTACCCCCACCCCTGCCTATCCTCTCTTCAGTGTAAACCTTGACCTATAACCTGCCCCTTCCAACTACCGGATCCCTGGCTTTGATCCAAGTGAAACAGCCCTGTGTGTGCTGGCTTGGAAACCTAACCACCCACCCAAAAACATAATTCTATAAGAACTGGTTTCAGGTAGCCAACAGCCAATTTGTAAATAAACCACTAGAAACATGACCCGTACATGGGTAGGAAGTGCCCGTTTAAACGCTGTCATTTCCCAAATCGTCAAATCCAAGGCAAAGCAATTTCTGTTGCCCCTGAGACGAATGGCCTCAGCCTGGCCATGATTCTCAGTGGGCAGGGGCATCCATGACGGTGACGGTGGGAATGGGCCCCAAGGCCTCTCGTGATGACAGAGTGGTTGGGGACAGACATAAAAGGAACTTGCATACTCGGGGCCACTCCGAGCTCTCCTGGGAGGTGAAAGACGGCAGGTGGAGGGCACAGCTCTCTGCCCCTCCTCCCACCTCTCCATCAGGACCCTGGCTGCTTCTCAATGGTAGCTGCCAAACCAGCTGCCTAGGAGTGGGTAGGTCAGGGAAGGCAGGTGGGCCGGGAGAGAGAAGGATGCCCGCTGTGTGCATCTGGCAGCAGCCTCAGCCCCACCGTGAATCCCACCGAGGGAAGAAGATGAGAAAGTCTGGGAGTGCTGGCTAGGTGAGTCGAGTGCATAGCAGACCCGGCAGAAAGCTTTCTTAGCAACCTCAGTGCAAATCAGACTTGGAGAAACAAGAGCCGGACCTGGGAGTGCTGTGTCAGCTCCAGAGAAGCTTCTCCACTTCTCATCTGGCCCCACTGCCTCACGGTGGCTTCTGGATCGCCACTCAGGAATGAGAGCTCCCAGATCTAATGAATAAACAGGAAGCCACTAGCCGGGCTCTGCATTTGGAAGCCTAGCCTGCGAAAAACACAGGACCACTGTGCTTTCTGGGGCTTCATGCATCCATTTGCGGGAGCTAAGCATGAAGCCATGGTAAAGATGGGTAGATAGCACAGCAACACCTGCACTTTGACCCAAGCGTGCGTGGCCACGAGGATGTGCGGGCAGCAATCTGTGGTCTCCCGGACAGCGGGAGCAACCGCCCCACCCAGTGGGCTTCGAGGGCCCACCCTTCCAGCAATGTGGCTGCAGTCTCCCCTCCCCACCAGTGCCGTCTGCACCCTCAAGCTGAGCACATCCCTCATTTGCCAGGAGATGAAAAGATGCCCAGGGGCTCTCCAACCAAGCCCCTCCCAGGAGACTGCAAAGGAAGAGGGACCCAGAGCACCCCCCTGACTCTATGCCACACACCCACTGGGGGAGTGGGAAGAGAAACCTGGAGAATAAGAAAACCCAGGGGAGGCAGAAGGCCTTGCAGGGGTCGCAAGGCTGATACTGTGTTCCCACGAGGAGACCTGACCACCCACCCTGATACAACAAGAGAGGGCAGAACAGGCCGTGAGATGTGCAAAGGCTTTCACGGCAGAGAATAATGAATTGCCCCCCTCCCCGCCCCGACTCTCCAGGGCTGTTTTAGAGCACAAACTGTCCCTGCCAGTGAAGTCCTGGACTCAAAACACTCGTGCAACCCACAGATATTTTTGCAGGCCCCATCTGGGCCTGACCCTAGATTTTTTTTTTTTTTTTTAAGATTTTATTTATTTATTTGAGAGAGAGAGAGAATGAGAGACAGAGAACACATGAGAGGGGATAGGGTCAGAGGACGAAGCAGACTCCCTGCCGAGCAGGGAGCCCGATGCGGGACTCGATCCGGGGACTCCAGGATCATGACCTGAGCCAAAGGCAGTCGCTTAACCAACTAAGCCACCCAGGCGCCCTGACCCTAGATTTTTAACGTCAGATATTCATCCTCCTTTCTTTCACTCATGGAGCCTTGTGGGTATCAACAGCCTGGGGCAGGTACTGGGGGCTGGGGATGAAGCCTACAACATTTGACTTCATGTTAGCATCCCTGCATCCAGCCCAGCTCGTCAGCACCTCCCTCCAAAGTGGATTCTTGGGGTTACAGCCTGATCTTGACCCTGGGGCCTGGGCTCTCCGGAGTCCTCCCTCCCTCGGCCCCGCCCACACTCAGCAGGTGCTGGGAATGCACAATCTACTTCAGTACTGGGGGAGAGGTGAGCCACCCCGGGGCGCGGGTGCAGCTACTCGGCTGGTTCGGATTCAGCAGTGCCAGTCCTCACTCCCAGCCTGTTCTCTTGACCCCTTTTAACTTCTCCCCGCCCCTCCAGACCCAGAGGGCTCTCTCACTCACAGCTCCTGGCCCTGAAAGCCAAGTGCTGTTTTCTGATTCCAAATATAACCCCCGAGTTCAGATCATAACTTCTTTTTCCTACGGCTTCTTGGAAAATTAACCGATTTCTCATTTCTCCAGACCGGGGTCCAGTTCCCTCCGTATCTAACACTTGATCCTCTGACCCTACTCACTGTTTCCCGCCTCCTCCCTTCCCTTCTGGGCTCTGGCCAGCCCCTCCGCCTCTCCTCTGAAAACCTTCTCGTCTAGTCTGGGGTGGCCTCCAACTGAACAGTTCCAGCCTCTGGGACTGCCTGGAAGCAAGCCCCACGCTCGGCCCCAGCTTCTCCTCTTCCCTCGTGCTTTCCACGGCACCACCTCGCCTGGGTTTCCTCCGTCGGTCTTCCCGGAAGGCTCTCCCGTTCACTCCTTAAATGCTGACTTTCTGGGTTTGGTCCCTGGCCCTCCTCCTCCTCACCCCACACACGCCCATGGCCACCTGTCGAAACCCTCACCACTGCCTATTAGCTGATGACCCCAAACCTGCATTTTCCGAGTCTTCTATCTAGACAGTTTGGGGATATGCACAATTATAGCTCATTAGAATCTGTCCCTTGCATGTTAACCTCTAATCCTTTGCACCTTCCTCCTTACTTTTTCTCACCTGGCAAAATCCCACATCCACCTGCACCCCACTAAGCATCTTCTCCATGCCTGTACCCCAGCACCCGAACGTGTCCAGACAGCCCCACACAGCCGGCTGACCACTGCCCTTTAGTTTATAACCACAAGCTTTCGACAGGCACTCATCATTGCCCTGTGACCACCCCCCAACAGATCCCTGGTAAAGTGACCCCAACTCCCTCAGACTGGCATTTTTACACCTTTGCCTGTCCCTTGTAGCTCATGGCCTTGCCCCGAAGTCCATGGGGAAAACAAGTACACAGGAACCCCCTAAACTTCCCCCTACCAAATCTACAGACTTGCCTCTGTCTGTCGTCACATTCTCTGTCAGCCACCCGACTATTCTCCCATCAGACACCAAACCATTTGTTTTCCAACCCGTCCCTCTCTCAAGCCCTTCATTCTGGAAGTGACCCTCTTTCCCCTATTATCAGTTTGGTCCTGTACCCCATATTCCCATCACTGTACGCACGTGCTCTGCCATCTCTGGTCTTTAGAAATAAAATGCGCTCCCTGGAATCTCCGTCCCCCTCCTCAGCCACTGCTCCTGTCCCTGCACCTGCTCACAGCACCCCTCAAAGACCTTCTCGCGCTCATTCCCCCAGCCCCCTCCTCCTGTTCACTCTTGTGTCGCTCCGGTTGGGGTTCTGATCAAGGCCCCCTTGGGCCCCCATGTTGCCAAACCCTGCAGACGCTTCTGCACTCATCACCTGTGTGACCCCTCAGCACCATGGACACGGCTGACCGCTCCCTCCTCTCCCCCTTCTTGGGGCCCTTTCCTCCCCGCCATGCAGGGCACCGCACTGCCCTGGCTTCCTCGCTCTCTGGCTACGACTTCGCCATCTCCATGCCGGTCTCTGCGCTTCTGTCAGGGCTCTGACCTCACCCCTCTTCTCCTCGGTATTTTTTTCTCCCCACATTACTGTCTTTCCTCTTCGTCACTGGCGACTCCCCAGCCTGGACCTCTAGCCTGGGCAACAGACCTGAATCCAACCACTGACGTGATCGCTCTACACTGAGTTGTATCACCAGCATCTCCAATGTAAGCCGCTCCAAAGAGAACCCCCAGCCCCTCGCGCCCAAGCCACGCCCTCCTCACACTCGGCTCCTCCCCAGTGTCACTCACAGCCCCGCCCACCCCAGTGCCCCGCCCCCCAGCCTTCCAAGCCACCCGCAGCGGTCCCGCGGATTCTGTGCCGGCTCGTGCGGTGACTCCTGGCGTCTGCCCGCTCTGCCAGGACCAACCCTCGTGTTTCAGCTGCCTCTCCCACCTCCTGAGGGGTCTCCGCCTCCCACTCTTGCCCCTCCACAGCCCCTTGTGCCCACGGCTGCCAGAGCGACGTTTTTAAAGTAGAAATCGGATCCCGCCCCGCTCCGCTCAAAATCCTTAGCGGCTTTCGTTGCACTGAGAACCAAATCCATGCACGTGGCAGAAAACCCAACTCAAACGGGCTTAGGTGAGAGAAGCTAATTTATTGATACGAAATGGCCGAAGCTGTGGGCGAGCTCGGATCTTCATGCCTCCCCATCCAGGGGCGCCTTTTCCACATGGCACAACGGGCCAGGAGCGGCAGCAGGCCCGAGGGGCTCTGTCCGCTCAGAGGTCCCCCCCCCGCCCCCCCCTTCACAGAGGCCCGTCCCTCGCGCTCCTGCTCCCCCCCCCCGCCCCACCGGCTGCCCCCACACCGCCGCCGCCCCCCAAACCTCGGCTCTTTCTTGTCCCGGGCTCCTGCGGTGAGCTGAGCTGCCTTTCAGGGCATGTCCCCCCTTTCCAGGCTCAGGGCCGGGGTCCTCGCTGCACCGCCCCTTCCTCTCGCCCTCTCTGCGTCCTTTTGAAGGAAAGAGCCCTTTCAACGCATGCCACTGCAGCTCCCGTGAAGGTATCATTCCCTCTTCGCTACACTTGGTGTCTGTTCACAACTGCCATCGAACGGGACCCCCTGGGGGCATGCGTCTTCTGTGAGAACTAGCCAAGAAACAGAGCATCCTTCGGAGCCCGCGGCTCCCACGGCTGCCCGCAATGGTGAAGCGGGGAAGGGGGACGCGACCTGGCCACGTACCAGACCACGAACCAGACCACGTACCAGACCATGCACGGTGCCCGGGCCCGCCTCCGGCTGTGGGCCCACCCGTCTGACCGGCATTCTGTGGGCGCAGGCTCACGCGCCCCTGAGCAGAGGCTCTCTCCTGGGCAAGGGCGCCCTTCCTCCCCTGCAAATTCTGCCACCTCTGCTGAGCAACTTTTGAGGAATCGCAGCTTCTCGGGGCTCCGGTGTCCTGTCTGTACAATGAAGGGGCTGGGAGAGTGGCCTTGGGGCCTATTCCAAGTCTACCGTGCAATGCTTCTCTGGCCTAGAATGTTACTTTGGAGTTGTGATTCCACACCAAACGTCTGGCCCCAAAGAAGAAGTTTGCTGACCACATAAGGGGTCTTGGGGCTGGGGTAGGTGGCCCAAGGACTTGCCGCTGCTCTCGACCCTCCATGCTGCCTGCAGAGCGCTCTTCCCAAAACACCAACAGGATGGTGTCATTTCTCTCAGACCCCAGTGCCTAGAAGAGAATGTCTAAACCCCCCAGCAAGGCAATCAGGAACCAAGCCGCCTCCAGCCGCTTCTCCTTCCTGCCTCCTGCAAGGCTGATGTCCAGCCCAGCAAGACACTGGGCCCTTCTCTGACCTCCCCTTTCTATTTCCACACCACCATGCTTTTGCTCAGATGCTCCCTCTGCTTAGAATCTCTCCTTGGCCTCTGTGCCCTGTGCCTCCACCCCGTGCAATTCTATTTAAGAATCAAGGTTCTGTGGGGTGCCTGGGGAGCTCAGTCAGTTAAGCGTCTGTCTTCGGCTCGGGTCATGATCCTGGGGTCCTGGGATGGAGCCCCACTTCGGGCTCCCTGCTCAGCAGGGACTCTGCTTCTCCCTCTGCCTCTGCCTCTCCCCCTGCTTGTGCTCTCAAATAAGTAAATAAATTAATCTTTAAAAAAAAAAAAGAATCAAGGCTCTGCATCATGTCCTCTGTGCATCCTCGCCCACCCCTGGCGCGTAGTCAGAATTAGAGGCCCTTGGGGCGCCTGGGTGGCTCAGATGGTTAAGCGTCTGCCTTCAGCTCAGGTCATGATCCCAGGGTCCTGGGATCGAGCCCCGCATCGGGCTCCCTGCTCGGCGGGGAGCCTGCTTCTCCCTCTCCCTCTGCCTCTCTCCCTGCTCATGCTCTCTCTCTCTCTCTCTCTCTCTGTGTATCTCTGTGTCTGAAATGAATAAATAAAATCTTTAAAAAAAAAAAAAGAATTAGAGGCCCATCGCCTGGACATTCATGCCCTGGGTCTTCTACACCCCTCCCAAGGCCAGCACTTGTAACACAGCCTGATGGCCATTTTGACTCTTCAGGGCACTCCTGGGAGCCAGCAGGGCAGGGGGCAGAGGGGGCTGGCCTGGGGAGTCTGGCAGTCTTGCGTTACCAGCAGGCAGAGTTGCCTACTGGCACCAGGTAACGGGTGACGACTCACGCTGGATGCCTATGTGTGCATCTCCCTAGCGTTCCCCCCCCCCCCCGCACGGGTATGCTCCCACAGGAAGGCTCAGGAGTCCCCCCGACTTAAGGTCAGGCAGCCTGCTCACCCTGGCAGGAGCCCAGCAGCTGCGCGCCGCACACTCCCCTTGCACCCGGCACATTTATCCCGCTAATGAGAAGTTTCTTAAAGCTCTAACAAGGCTCTCTCCACTGAGCAGGTTCAGTAACAGATTCTTATAAAAAAATAAATTCGGCACATTAGTGGACCCACAGGGAGGAGACTGAATTTACCAAGTACTGGCAGTTGCTGTCTTTTAATTAAAAAATAATGATGAGCTCATGTAATTTCTGGTCTCTCCCTAAGACAGATTTTCTACGTAGAAAAACGGGCGTGGGGGCGCCTGGGTGGCTCAGTTGGTTAAGTGACTGCCTTCGGCTCAGGTCGTGATCCTGGAGTCCCGGGATCGAGTCCCACATCGGGCTCCCTGCTCAGCGGGGAACCTGCTTCTCCCTCTGACCCTCCCCCCTCTCATGCTCTATCTCATTCTCTCTCTCAAATAAATAAATAAAATCTTAAAAAAAAAAAAAGAAAAAGAAAAAAAGAAAACGGGCGTGGTTTTGTTAGGACAAAAACCATCACCGAGTGGCTGGAAACAAGAGGAAGTCTTCCCTCTTTGGTCTCACCAGCTCCAACCCCCAACCCCCCCCCCCACCACTTATCTGGTTACTGCCTTGAAGGTGTGTGTGAGACTTCAGGCTGGTGTGACCCCACTTCCCCACATTCATCCGTCTATCCCTCCAGCCATACAGCCACCTGCTGAGGTCACTGTGTGCTAGGAGCTAGACATGTGGAGATGTCTGGCCTCCCCGGGCCCACAGTCTAGCTGCAAAACAAACTAGCTCAGATGCTAAAGGCCACAGTTGGAGGCATGCGGGGTGCTGTGGGGGCAAGAGAAGATGAGTGTTTCTAGGGAAGGCTTCCAGGTGAGGCTCCATGGGGGAGACCACTGTGCCCGCGGCTCCTGAGGAAGAGGGAGGAGGAGGAGCATACTCGGTAGATGGGACAGTCACGCAAAGGCCTGAGGCGCACCGAGACGCCAGCATGCAGCGGCAAAGCTGCAAGCGCCCAGGAGGCAGGGTGCCCGGGAGGCTCCCGGGGCTCTGCATGCAAGAGCCTTAAGCTGGACAGTCAGGTGATGCCAAAGCTCTCGCCATTTGGAAGCTGTGCTCGGTTTCAGAACCTGAGATAGAGGTCAAAGTTGTATCTGGTTCCTCTAGCAAGATTCTGAATCGACTCCTTGCATTTCCATTTTATGTCCTGTCCGTGGAGGCCCGAAGCCCACCACAAATTCCATCCTTAGTCCTAGGAGCCACAGGGTGGGGAGGGGACTCTGGAAGGTAGGTGGGGGGTGGGGGAGGGTATCTGACTCAGGAAGGGGACTGACAGGCTAAAGCACTCAAACCCCAGGCCCTCCGCAGGCACCATCCATGTGCATGCCAGAGACTCCCGCCGTCGCCTTCTACACACTCTGTGACAGGGCTCCCAGGGGGACACGGCGTGCCCAGCCCCTTCAAGGTGCTGGACTGCTGTCCAGGCTGCAGCCCTCCTCCTCTGAGTGGATCTCTGGGGAGAAGGAATCGGGCTATTGGAATGGCAGGTATAGAAGCCGTCCACCCCCGGCCTGGCAGCAAGTGGGCAGGCACCATCCCGAACTGTCTGGTCTCTTCTCACATGGCTCACCCTCTCTCCACCCCCTCGGCCTCCTTGGAACACATCGCTGATCACTTCTCTGGACCAGATCTAGTTTTAGCTCATCTTTCTCAGGGTGCAGGCCTGAGAAATCCATGAGCAAACCGCCATCAACTGGGGATGAGTCGATCAAACTGAAATGGCCAAGCTAAGGCTGTCAGGGTGGCTTTCAAGTGAGGGCTCCCGCCTGTCTCCCCCACACACTGGTTCCTGGGGAGACTGCGGCCCCGAGGGACCCCATGGGAAGCACAGAACTGCGGTGTCTCAGGGCCAACACCTGGACCAACCCACAAGGACCAAGGCCTCTGGGTCACTAGCCAAAGGGCACAATGGGGAGAACCCGAGGGTACCCAGCCCCACTTTGGGACACCTGACCACAAAGTGGGGCCCATAGGTGACGTGGCCCCGAGCCACGCCCCTCTCTGTCATTCCCTCGCTCATCACACAGCGTCAGCCTAAGGAACTTCTCATGACGGAGTGCAGCTCGGTGGTTCCCAGTAACTCTTGCTCTGTCTTCATAAAGCCTGCGTTAGAGAACCTCTAGGTGCTGTTATCTAAAGATGCCTGGAACCAGTGGTCCCCACCTGACAATTATAATCAAGATTTCTGGAGTCCCGAGTAGTTAAAACCCAGTAAACAGCTTCAACTCCTCCCTTTCAAAATTCATTGCTGTTGCTACTTCACATTAAGAGGGAAGGAATTTAAGAGCAGGGACCCTGGAGCCAACTGTATCTATTACACTGTTGTCATTTCCTGGCTGTGTGACCTTTGCCCAGTTACTTAACCTCTCAGAATCTGCTTTCCTCACATACGCAGAAGGCTTAATAATAATAATAGCATCTTCAAGCCCTTAGAATGGTGCTTACTACTCCACAGTAGGATGATGGATGACTCCCACCCCCTTACATTTGCCTCCCTGTATTTTTAAGCTGTCTTCAATGAGCATATATCATTTTATAATTAGAAAAAAAAAAAAGCATCTTAGGAAAATAACCTTCAATTAAATTAACTTAATATAGTGGCAGCCAAAAGAACATTCTAAAAACTGGAGATAAGCTGGTTTTGAGTGAGCCGGGCTCCACGTCTGGCATGCCTGTGTAACACACAAAAGTGTTCTAGGACCTTTTAGCAACAACAGGAGGTTTCCTCACAGCTGGGGCTGAGGGATTAGAGCCCCGTGGTGACCGCCATGGCCGGCCCAGACCTCCTCCAGCTCCGAGATGGCTCCCCAACACAACCACGGGAGACGGCAGTGCTCTGGCTCCCCAAGTGGACCGCTGCAGCCAAGTTCTGACCCGGCCGCTGACCAGCCACGTGGCCTTGGGAACTGTGCAAGCTCTCTGCCTCAGTTTCCACACACACAAATGAGAGAATACAGGAACTCCAGCATAGGGTTGCTGTGGCGATCAATGAGACACCTCAGACACCCTGTCTGACCCCATCCTGGGAACCAGGGTTGTGCTCAACAAGCCTTGGGTCCTCTTCCCTCCTAGTTCTTCCCACTTCCCTCTTTCCACTCCCTTGGTGACATGGGCCAAACATGGTTTCCCTGATGACATGGCAGGTGATTATCCCCAACCCCCCAGGTCCAGCCCTGACCTCACTCCCCTACTTTAGGACCAGAGTTCTGATGACCCACGAGATGTCCCTCTTCCTTGTCACCCTGGTGACTCAAATTTAGCCTGCTCCGACCCCAAGGAGCAGGGCTACAACTGTTCCAATTTCCAAGTTTAAGGGTGTCAGGATGGCCGACTTCCCCAATTTCCAAGTTTAAAACAAAGGGCATTTTCACAAAGGTCACCTACCTCTTGTGACCCTTGTGGTTGAAGGGACTTAGGTCAATCTACCGCACTGCATTGAAGGTCTACTCGTACAAGCTTATTCAGAAGTGAAGAGGACCACCCCTGCCCTCCAGAAGTGCCTCGTCTTCTGAGGAAACAGACCCAGGAATAAACTGAGTGACAGGTGACCCAGGAAATCCGGCTAAGATTGCCTGGGGCTCAAAGGAGGGGGCCATCAGCTCTGCCCAGAGGGAGGGCTCCGAAAAGGCTTGACCTGGGTCATAGAGAATGAGGAGGAGTTCGGTAGGCGGGGAAGGAGGCAAAGACAGAGCAGCACCAACAAAGACCTTGGAGCCTGAACTAGCATAGAACGTTCAAGAAATTATATCTAAATCCTGTGCCTAGACCCCAGGCTTTGGGAGGTGGGGTGGGGCGGATAAAATACACGGGAGCAATTGGCTGGGCAGGTTGGGGAGGGCCTTATACAGCAGACAAACAAGTGGTTCTTGGTATTTTTGAGGCCATAGCCCTCCTTGAGGACCTGATGAATGTTATCGGCCTTGTACCCCAACCCTGAACCCTCTCAGGGACCCCTACATGTTTATAAACCCCGGGTTATAAACGCCAGACAAGCGTCTTCAGGAAGAAACCCGGCAACATGGCCACATCCCTTTGCTCAGAGCCTGCGCTCTGTGGTTTGGGTTCTTCCCCCTAAAAGCAACATGCCACACCTTCGCACAATAAAGCTGCCCTGATCTTTCTCGGCAGGTTGCAGGCCTGTAGGACCTCGGTGATCTCTCCCCAGAGGCCTGGAAGAGCCCCTGACAAACCAGCCCACGCCCCACCCTGTGCTACCTGCTGACACACATTCTCTCCACCTATGACAAACTCAGAGCCCCACGGAATCTCAAGTATTTTTAAAATTGCCTTTGGTGGGGCAACCTGGGAAGGACTTCGAAAGCCAAGTAGGTTAGAGCTCCTGGTTCCCTTTACCAGGCTGCCTCCTTGCCCCTCAGGTTGCTCCACTGAACCCACCCAGCACCCACGGCCCCTGCAGAGACCCACCACCGTCTGGCTCCCAGGGGAGACGTCTGGCTTCTGCGGCTGGCGACCCTGTTCAGTCGGGAGAAGCTGACATGGCTTTAAATATTTAACCACTTTAAGTACATTGGTATTGATGATAACCTTGCTGATGGCAGCTCTAATTAAGCTCCAGATCAAATAAGATTTGTGGGACCTAATGTTCTTTCAGTAAGGTCCCTGGCCAGCTTCCCTCATAGCAGGCGGCCACAGGGACAGCTGTGTATCCCAGGCAGAGCACTGGACTCGGAGTCCATCTGCTAAGAGGTGCAAATAGTACTCCTTCCCATGGTGGTGTTGTAAAAAAGCGAGGGGACTGTTTGCAAAACTGCTTCTTTTGCTGACCCACTATTAAGTGGATACCAAGGTAAGGGATGATTACCACGGATAGTTTAAGATGCTCACGGCTCATCCACACAGGTCCACCCTGTGATTTGCCAGACTTCTTCCTCAGAACCTCTCCCAGACCACAGGGACACAAGGCCCAGGACTATCCCACAGGTCTCCAAAAGCCACTCCAACACCAGCAAGGGGGCTACACTCTCCTCCTACAGGGAGATGGTCCCCCGAGGGTGCCTTCCCCTAGGCAGAGAGACCCAGGTGCTAATCTCCCACCTTAGGGAGCCCTCCCGAAGCCAGAGCCTGAGTTGAGTGCCCTTCACCTGATCTGGAAGTGGCTTTGGTCTTGGGGATCCCCAAACACTTTGGGGGGCAGGTATCAGGACTTCATTCCTTCCTTTACTCAGAATTTCCCAGTCCAGAGAATAAGGAGAGAAGAAACCTCTAACCTGGCCCCTGGCCCAGTGAGGACACTGACCTTCCCAATGATACCCACAGGAAGACCCCTTGCTCATCCTGAGATACAGTCAGAGCCCTGAGCCCTGGCCTGGACTCAGCATTGTTGTCCTATAGACTTTATTTACCAACGAATTGCACTGACACGCCAATGGAAAAACCACCCTTTTTTCCCTCCTGACTTTCTCCTTCTCTGGGATGAGCTAGGTGATTGACCAGGTAGGCTGCCGATTTAAAGGTCTCAGCCAAGCAGCCAGCTCCAGTACCTGGCCTATCTCCATACTTGAGGAGGATAAGGGACCTGAGGCAGTCTGCCCAGCCAGCCCTCAGCGGCAAGGAAGCCAATGATAATGGCTAATGCAATACACACAATTTCATTACTAATGTGAAAATTGATTCTAACTCATGGAGAAAGAAAGGGAAAATATGCTTGGAATGTTAAGTCCCAATGCTGGATGTGCATGCCCTTGGGAGAGTGAGCCTTTTACAACGTAGACCTCATGGTGGGGAATCAGACACCTGCCTGGTGTGGACTGGGGTGGGGGGTTGGGGGGTGCCCCCAGGACAGTGTCTACTTCCCTTACAAGTGCCTGCCCATAACCAACTCCTGGGCTCCATTCTTTCTTCCCAGGAAGGGACAGCATCTCCAAAAACATGCCCTCTCCCCACAGACCCGGTGCCAAACCTGTCTGGGAAAGCAGACCCATCCCAGAGACAGACACGCATCCCAACGGATGCGTGTGGTGTCAGAGATGGTGGGTGGTGTTGAATGTTTGTTTCTTCCTATCTCTAAAGAAAGACTTCTGCTCTCATTACGGCTGTGTGATATATGAAAGTCTGTGGAGGGGACATCAAAACATGCTTCTGTTTATTAAAGCTAAATACTTAAGACAAGGCTTTTATTTAAACATTGGCCTTGGCAATAAATCACAAACTTGCTCTCTGGTTTTCCTTGCTGTAGGACATATAAATATATATATATCCCTGCCCTCCAGCCTGGGTCCATCCCCTTAATAAGGGAAACCCATTCAAAGGCTTGTTTGTTCGGGTTGTTCTTAGGAATAAGTAAGTATACCTTCCAACTTGTACGAAGAAGAACGTATATTTATTCTACAACAGATTCACTCATTCATTATTGAGCATCTACTTTGTGCATGGCATGGGGCCAAGGTGGAAGCTGGAACTAGGAGAAGGCAGTTTCAAGGTGTGGGCGGAGTAGCTCGCAAACGCATATCCGTTATATGTAGACATACATGTGTGTGTGTGTGTGTGTGTGTGTGTGTGTCGGCGCCCGATAGAGGTGGTGCACAAAGTATTTGGAAACCAGAGAAAAAGGAATGATTAATTCTGCTCCGGGTTTGGAAAGAACTCCCAGAAGCCATTTGCGTTTCCTTCCAGGTAGAACCCCCCAGGCAGTACAGAACTGCTCTGATGGGATCCCAGAGATCTCATTTGTACACATTCATCTGCCTTGTCTTCATGCCCAATAAACAGCGATGCAACATCCCTATCAAGGACAGTGACTATTTTGAGGCTTGCTCCATGGCTAGGGCCCAAGAGCACTTAAACTTCTCCAGCGAGGTGCTTCCCCTGCTGCCCACAGCGCACATTTCCCCCTTCTTTCCATTCCCTCATTTCTAAAGGATCCGCAAGCCAGGTAGGGGGGATGACGGAAGTGTGGGAAAGAAAAGGAGGAGTCCTATGTGTCCACTGGCGGGGTAAAGAGTAAGGGAGAATGACACAGGAAGTCAGGCTCTCTCCTTCAGCCACACTGCAAACCTTCAAACATCTGGAGCAGCCACTGTATCTTCTCTCCCACCTTCCTGCAGCCCCTTTGCCATCTTGCCAGCCTGCTCCTGGATGTACGGTGGCTTTTATCAACGTGTCTCAGAGTGAGGCTCTCAGTTCTGGGCACAATGCACCCCTGAGCATACTCTAACGGGGGTGCAGGGTGAGGAACATGTCCCTCGGCTGCCGACGAGGCGCCCTTCTCAGCACGCACTGGGCAGATGGAGCTTGTGGTCAACCCCACTGCTTGGAATGTCCTCTGCCCTGGAGGACGCCAAGCCAGGCCTCCCCAGCCTGTGTTCAGGTAATTGATTTTTTTTTTAATCTATATGCAAGAGTTCTCATTCGCTCGTGGTTAATTCCATCTCCTTTGGTTTGGGCCCATTGTTTCTGCCTATCGATCATTCTACGTACTGATTATGTCGGCCAGCCGTGTAGCTCCTTTCCTGGCCAGCCTGGTGCCACATGTGAATTTGACAGTCTGCCTTCCCTCTCCCCATCCAAGACATCGACAAATATGTCACTAGGACGGGCCTGAGGATGACATCCTTGGCAGTAGAGACCTATAGGAAGGGTTCAATTAACATTCATCATGCAAAAACATGAGCAACCGAATGAATAAACAGATGAATGTGAGTTCTCTCTAGGTCCACCCTGACCTTTCCTCGATCCCCTGGGTCTGACTGTTCTGCCAGCTATGAATCCACCTATCTGTACCACAGGGCAGTTTACAGCTTTTCCTTCCTTCTTTTTTTTTTTTTTTAATAGCTTTCCATCTTATCTCTAAAGACACCATCAAGACATGGCTTAAGGCTCCCTGACATTATGTCTAAGATACTGAAACATGGCAAGCTTTTGAAAAAGAAAGGGAGATGGGGCTTGACCTGGCTTGTTCTTCGTGAACCCCTGCCAACCCCTGGTGAGCACCTCTTTGTTTTCCCAGAGCTCCAAAACCATCTGCTTCATAAACTCTTTCAAAATGTTAGAGGAAAATGGCATAACACTTATTGCTTTATAATATTTTCTAATCTACCTTTTCCTTCTTTGTGAGAACATCTGCCCATCTGCAGGCTTTGGGCACCTCTCACCCTCTCCACGATTTCTCAGCGCGATGCTTCCAGAATTGCATTTACAATCTTCAGCTCCTCCCCTCTAAGGATGGTTTTATGATTACCTTTGTTTGTCTAGGTCTCGGATTTATTCCTGGCTTTGGCCCACCGAGGTATAAATGCAGCCCAGTGGTCAGGAGGAGCCAGCCGAGCTTACTAATAGTATTCATGTACATTCATGCCTACTACCGAAAAATTAAAACCATGCCCCCTGATTTGAAGGCAGGTTATAGAGTCATTTTCGTATCTTAAGGACTGCTCATTATGTATGAGCAAGGGATGCATATGAGTGGCAATGCAAATGTGAGCATATGTGCATGGACGTGCATATAAAAAATTCAGCATTCACGGACTTCCTGCTGTAATAATAATAGTTAATATTTTATATCACTTTGCTCAGGTACTAAGTGCTCCATACATTTTACTCATTTAATCCCCACCAAAGCCCTGTAGGTGAGGACTGTGATTATCTCCACTTCACAGCAAACAGAAGCATGTCGTTGGCAGCAGGAGAGCTGGGTTGGGGACCCATGCAGCCTGGCCCTGGAGTCAGCCTCTTCTGAGGCATGTTTCCATACATCAGCCAGACCCCGTCCCAAGCCTTCCACTGCATTTCCTCCAGCCCACGGCATGCGTCACATTCCTTATATCCAGATACTCTTCACTGCTCTGCAAACATTCCATGGACTTTTACACTACTGTGCCTCTCTCTGTTCCTACTACTGGCTCTGCCTGGAATATCCTTTCCTCTTCTGCCCGCTCAGAAAACTCCTATGCATCCCTCAAAGCCTAGTTCAATGCATCTCGGTGAATCGTGTCCTAGTCTCACCTCAGGTAGAATGATTTGTTCCCTCCCTCCTGGTCCTACCTGTTTGCACTACACTAGAACAAGACCATCCAGATCAGGCTTCATAAATAGTGAAAGATTCTGGAACGGGGACGTTAAGAGCTGACACAAATACCAAGAATAAAGTTTGCAGGTCATTGGAGGCTTTCACTTATTAATTCATTCATAACAATTATTTAACACCTACTGTATACCAGGCACTCTTCTTGATCCTGGGGATAGAGCAGTGAACAAAACACAGACATTCCTGCCTTCATGGAGCTTACATTCTAGTGAGGGGAGACCGACGATAAATAAAATAAGTAGACTATATAGCGTATTAGCAGGTAGTGAGTGCTGTGGGGAGGAGTCGGGAAGGCGGGGAGGGAGTAGAGAGCAGAGGGGAGGGACAGGGAACCAAGATCATCCCGTTCACTTGAGGGGGTAGATGCAGATGAGAAAGAACATCTGAAGGCGCAGCTGAAGCCGACACCTGTCCACGGAGATCACGTCTAACGTTAACTGAGCGATGTCTACACTCACAGGCATGGTGCCCAACGCTTTCCACGGATTATCTCATCGAATCCTCGTAGGTCTCTATGGTGAGGGTTCCTGTTATTCTCCTTTCATGGATGAGAAAGCTGAGGCTTGGGGAAGTTAAGCATCCTGACCAGGGACCCACAGAGTTTAAATGATGGGGCTGGGACTCAAACCCACGTCTTTCTGACTCCGAGGCCATTATGCTGCCTCCCCAGACCCCAGAAGTCATGAGTCTAGAGCTGCACCAGCCAAGCGTCCTGTTGTCTGGGTCGGCCCCCAAACACGCCCGAGAGCAGAGACAAAGTGCAGCACAGGGAGCAGAGAGGGACTCTCCAAGCTGAGCCCTGTCCCAGACGGGGAGCCTGGACAGTCCTGGGATGCGGGCTGGCGCCTGGGCTAGGCGCTCAGCTCTGCAGCCAGAATGGGGGGGCGTGGCTGAGGAAAGAGGCTCCAGAACCCGTGACCAGGCCTGACCAGGTGCTTTCCTCCTGGGCTCCCCCCGTGCCTCTCCTGCCTCCCCAGGCTGGCCCAGTGTTGCCATACCACACCCCAACCTTGCCCACGGAGTAAGAGGGTCCCCGCATTGTCCCTCTTAGCAGCCAAGTGACAGCACAGGCGTGCTTGTCCAAACGTGCCTTTGGCTGCCCACCTGTGGCCTCTGCCTCACGTTGAACCTGGCTCCTCAGGGCCGCCCAGCTCCTGGTCATTGTTTCTTCTTTCCCCAAACCCGCACCGACTCCAATACTTTCACCACCTGCGCCCCTGACCACATCAGCCCCAGTGAGTCAGGCTCCCTCCCAGGCTCACCTCTGATCCCTGGCCCACTCTACCCACTCCAAGCAGGGTCTCACTTTCCTGACGGGTCTGAAATTCACCCAGAGCCCTCCTTCCTCCCCTGGTCCCCGTTGCGGGGAAGCCCCTCTTGCCCCCCAGGCCCCTCCCTCTGGTTCTCTTCTGATGGGTGCTGGAGCCAGCCCAGACCAGCTCATAAGATTTCCCAATTCTGCCTTCAGCCATGTCACATTGGTAGCTTAACACTGACTGTGGCAAGAGTGTTCACACCATGGCAAGAGTATCCACCCCATGGCAAGAGTGTTCGCACCATGGCATTCAGGAAACACTATGCATCAGGGCTTCCCCACACGAGCCCTTTGTCAAACACTGACCAGCTCACCAGTGAAAGTAAGCTCTCCCAGAATGACCAACTGTCCCAGTTTGCCTGTGATCATCCCAGGTTTAGTCCAAGTTCCAGGAAGCCCCTGAGTCCTGGGCAACGAATGGCTGATCACTGCCACCCCCCCCTTCTTTACCTCTGCTGATCTTCCTCAGTCAGTAAACCGGGCTCAGGTTTCTCAGGCTGGAGAAGCCCTCCCTGGGCCCTCTGCCCCCACCCACGGCTTTTCCTGGTCTCTCCCCCCTCCCAGCCAGGTTGCAGGGGCCACTGTCGTAAGTCCTTTCCTGTCCTGTCCAACACTGTTCCCCTCCTGAATTTCCCCCTTCCCTTGCCCCACCCAATCCTCTCCCAGGAAGGTCACCAAGGACCCCTGAGCTGCCAAACCCCAAAGCACTGTTTGCTCTTGCCTTATTGTATGTACCTTTCTGCAGCGTTCCACACCGGGGACCAGTCCCCCACGTCTACCCAGCCTTCTGAGACACCTTTCTCTCCCGGTGGTCCTTCTACCTCTGTCTACTTCTTCTGGTCCCTTTGTGGACTCAGGCCGTCCAAGTGGACAGTCTCCAGAGCTATCATCAGCCCCCCTCTGTTCTCCCATTAAATGTCTTTCACGGGGGGCTCATCCAAACCCGTGTGCCCCCTATTGCCCCAGTTCCCAAATCTCCACCCCAGCCCTTGCCTCTGTCTTGGGCTCTGGGCGGGCATATTCAACTGTTCACTGGAGATCGCCATGGTCACTGGAAATCAGCGAGTCTAAAACAGGGCTGAGTCCATCATTTTCTACTGCAGTCCAGTCCTTGCCTGTATGCCCGGACTTGGTGAATGACTCCCAGCTGCCCCAAAAGAAGAATCTGAGATAACTAGTGCTGGCGAGGATGTGGAGAAAAGGAACCCTCGTGCACTGCTGGTGGGCTTGCAAGCTGGTGCAGCCACTGTGGAAAGTACTATGGAGGGTCCTCAAAAAATTAAAAAGAGAACTAGTATATCAGCCAGTAATCCCACTTCTGGGAATTTATCCAAAGAAAATGAGAACACTATGCCAAAGACCTATCTGCACCCCCATGTTCACTGCAGCATTATTTATAACAGCCAAGATACGGAAACAGTGCAAGTATCCATCAACACATGAATGGATAAAGAATATGTAGTATATATATACAATAGAATATTATTCAGCTACGAAAAACAAGAAAATCCTGCCATTGACAACAACATGGATAGAGCTTGAGGGCATTATCCTAAGTGAAATAAGTCAGACAGAGAAAGACATATACTGTATGATCTCGCTTCTATGTGGAATCTAAAAAAATAAAAAATAAAACCAAAACCAAAAATCCAAACTCACAGAAAAAGAGATCAGCTTGTGGTTATCAGAGGCGGAGGGCGGAATGCCGGGAGTTGGGGAAGATTGGAGGAAGGTGGTTGAAAGATACGAACTTCCAGTTATGGGATGAATCGGTCCTAGGGGGGTCATGTATGAGGTGATGACCGTAGTTAACCCAGCTGTAGGAGACACAGAAAGCTGTTGAGAGAGTAGATCCTCAGTTCTCATCACAAGGAAACAAATTCTGTTGCCTTTTTTTTTTTTTTTTTTTGCTTTCTCCTTTTATTGTATCTATGAGCTGATGGATGCTAGCTAAATTCATTAATCATTCCACAATATCCGTACGTCAAGCCATCATGCCGGACAGTTTAAACTTCTACAGCGAGGTTTGTCAATTACATCTCAGTAACACTGGGGAGAAGAAACCACCCGTCCTGGCTGGGGTAACGGCTATGAGGCATTTCTGCAGCTAATGAGCCTTGCGGTTACATTGAGAGGGTATGAAGTACCGGAAGGCTTTCTTTTCCACCCTGTGTAGTTTTCACATGCATCTTTTCCGTGTTGGGGGAAACAACGCAATAAATAATGCCAGTGAGCTGACGGTGTATCAACTTATGGTCCTCAGTGTGAGATCCATGCCCCATGAGAGTCTCCTCGTCAGTGGGGAGGACCAGCACACCGCGGCTACACACGCCCGTGCCTTCTCATTTTAGGGAATGTGGGCGTGAGGCCTTCCCAGGATCAACAAAGTTATTTTGCATTGATTTGGAAATTGTAACGGTAATAATCTGGCTATTGACAAGACTTTATTTTGATGAGATGTATTCATGTATTTTACAAAAGTGAATGTTTGTAACCTCTGGTTTAAAAAAAAAAAAGAATCTGAGAATCATCTAAACACCTGCCTTTCACCTAGCACTCCTCACCCAAGTACAACTGACCCCTAGGTTCACTGAGCCCTCTGTGCCGCCCGAGCCCCCATCCCCCTGCCTTAGGCAGCTACCCAGCCTCTGGTCACTGCCACACTCAGTTACTGCTCTCTGTTCTCTGCGCCTGAGGTCCGGGTCATGCCCCATCCTTCCTCCATCCCGCAGCAAGAGCAATTATTTCTAAAAACAAATCTGATCGAGCTATTATTCTGTTTAAAATTTCTCAGTGGTTCTCTGTAGCTTTCAGGATACAGTTTATACTTTTTAGTGCACACACATAAGACCCTCCATAGTCTGGCGCTACGGGGATACCCCAAGGTCATGGACCCAACCCTTGGCAGAGCATCCCGGGGCCAGACAACAGCCATGAGGCTGCGGGATGCTGGAGGAAGCAGCACCCCTGAATCAGACGCCTGAGTTCCTACCAAGGACATGTGGGATCTGGGCTCTGCCACCGCAGAGATTAAAGATGCTACCAGCACCTGCAGGTAGGATTGTTATAGGTACAAACTAGATAATCCAAGGAAAGCCCTTCGCCACTGCCCCATGCTTAGGGAGTGCTCGCAGATGCCTCTGACATTTTCTTTGCCAGACTAACTCCTGCTTGTCCTCTGAAATCAGCTCAGGCTATATTACAGGTATTGTTCCTCCTCGAGGAAGGCTTCCCTGCTTCCCACGTCTGATTTCCATGTCCTCTCTGTGTCCCCCTGGCTCTGTGCCTTGACTTCCACCTCAGCACATCACGCTGCCCTGATTTATCTGTCCAGTGCTCCATCTTCACTACAAAATGCTGAACTCAGGAATGTGTTCCCTGAGAGCTAAACACAGGGCCTGGCATAAAGTTGATACCCACCCCCCAAATAATGAATGAATGAATGAATGAATGAATCAGCAAAACCAGGGCTCACCCCGTAAGTCTCCAGACCCCTGTAGAACATCTCAAAGCATTCAAATCCCAAAAGAAATACACCAGGCCAACTCTGTCTTCGCCTGGGTCTCCAGATACCAGAGAAAACTCCAGTTGAGGGATGAGTCATGCGGATCCACTTGGGAGGGACTAGTGGCTACAGGGAGGCCAAGGCCAGTGCCAGAAAACAGAAGATGCTCATCATGAAGCCAGCGAAATGAGACCAAGGTTGGGGGGTGCGGGGGAGGAGTCCACATTAGAGAAAGAAAAATGAGACAAAGCAAGCAAAGCACTGAAGTGGTCGACTGAGACTCGGAGGGGAAGGACAGATTAAATCAAACCTCTGACAGGCAATCGATGGACATTCAATTAACAGTTACAATATTACTAATTTACACAAAATGTCTAAAGAATACCCTTTCCCCCTCCAGGGAGATCTTGATTCAATGCCTCCCAGCGGGTGGGACACTCCCTGCTAACCCTGCAGAGCGACCCTGCCCAAGCCCAGGGCAGACCCCACTGGGACAGCCAGATGGAGAGATCCTGGGGTGAAGGGTGGGCCTGGGCAGGTGCACGGAGCAGGGCCTGGGGCTGGGGCGAGGATGTTCAGAGCACATGGCCAGGTCACTTCCGAAAGTGGAGAGGAACCAGCAGAGACTCCAAGAGGCCAAAATCAGAATCAGGCAGGCATCTGAGGGGCCACAGACCCTGGCTCAGCCTTTGGAAGTCCTGCTCCCTGCAGCCCACGGTGCTTTGAAGGCAAAACACCTGCCAGGTGCACTGAAGTCCATCTTCATGCTCAGGGCATCCAGAGGTGGGGCAGGTCTCCACTTGGGGGTACAGGGGAGAGAAAAGGGAAGGCACCCACTCCACAGGGACACCCCAACGTCACTGACACAACACTTGGCATGACATGCCCGGGCGAGAACCTCGAGGGCACAGGGTGCTGAAGGAGCCAGGCAGGGCTCAATTCTAACTGTGACCTTGGGTAGGCCCCGCACTGCTCTGGGCCTCAGTTTCCCGCTCCAGTGAAATGGGATCACGCTGGTGCCCACCCCAAGGCTGGGTGAGACTTGGACAGCACGTGGCAGAGTGCCCAGTGCAGCGTGCCGGCCGGTGACATCGGGTGTCTAAGCCCTTCTCGGGACAACACTACAGAGCAGGTGCATGTGGGGGGCAGGGAAGGCGAAGGGAGGAAAACGCCAGGCCCCCTTCCATCGTTCCTGACAGATACGTACTGAAAACTCTTGCAAGTACTACTTACACACACAAATCGCAAGAACCCTCACATTTTCCAAGCCCTCCAAAAGCCCAGCTATAAGCAAAGCAATTTCCTGAGAAGAGTGTGAGCACTGTCTCCGAACATGGGCTGGCTCATGATGTCCCATCGCTTG
This sequence comes from Mirounga leonina, assembly GCF_011800145.1. Classification (NCBI taxonomy): domain Eukaryota; kingdom Metazoa; phylum Chordata; class Mammalia; order Carnivora; family Phocidae; genus Mirounga; species Mirounga leonina. Next base: position 16,187,427 of record NW_023270387.1, on the reverse strand, counting down.
CACAGCCCTGTTTTCCCTCTTGAGCCCATGATGCGCCAGACAGGTCTCAGCATTCCCATTTTATAGATGAGCAAACTAAGGCCCCAAAAGGTTAAATGATTTGCTCAAAGTCACACAGTAGCAGGTCTTGTCTTTTTTAAACTACATTTTTTACCAGCTTATGATGCTCCTGAGACACAAGCAGGACCAATGAATTACAGGGGACAGGGGGGCTGTCTATCGCAGAGGAGAGGAGGTGTAACAATCAGACCTCTCCTCACCCCAAAGGGCTATCCAGCTCCAAGTCCCCTCAAGCCCCAGGGCCCTCTCTCCCTCTTCCCACATCCTCAGGCATCGTAGAGCCTATGCTGAGCTGCTTCGTTTGTCTGAGGAACTTGTCCCAGTAGGAATCCTTCCCCCACCCAGCCCCCCAGTGAGGAACCTGCAGGAGCTAAGTCCCCCTGTCTCTCCTCTCCATGAAATATCCTTCCCTGCATCCTCTTCCCACAGGCCATAGACCAAATCATTTGCTCACCATTGTTTTTAAAAAAAATTTTTTTTTTTTTAATTCATGAAAGTCAGAGAGAGAGAGAGAGAGGCAGAGGCAGAGGGAGAGAAGCAGGCTCCCCGCCTAGCAGGGAGCCCGATGCGGGACTTGATCCCAGGACCCTGGGATCATGACCTGAGCCGAAGGCAGACGCTTAACCGTCTGAGCCACCCAGGCGCCCCTCACCATTGTTTTTAAAACTCGACTTTTATTAGCAGTGAAGCATGAGTAATAAATACTAATACACTGTTTGCACTTGAATTAGCCCTGCGTGTCCTGGGACCACAGGGCTATTTGTCAAAGCCAGACTTGCCCCTCCCACCCGCACTTTGTGGTCGGAACACGGGCCCTTCCAAGGTCACAGACTCCCAGGCGCCAAGCGAGAGTGCGGGGGTCTGCTCTGAGGACTCGCACTTGGGGCTCCCTGATTCCTAAGCAGGGCGCTGAACTGCCTGGGAGGAAGGGCAGCTGTGGTAGGGAACGCTAGAACAGCTGGATCCCAGCTCTACTACCTACCAGCCAAGCACCATGAGGCAAACGTGTCCGCATAACCACTCTGAACTTCTGTTTCCTCGTCTGTAAAATGGGTCAACAACACTCGCCTCCCAGGGTTGCTTGGAGTATTACATGAACAAGCTGGATATGAAAGCTCCTAAAAGCCAATGTGCACGCAGCGGGGATGGTGGCCGTGAGGGGCATGAGGGAGGAAGGCTTCTCTCTACCAAGAACTGCAGGATACCTGAAATCACCCTCACCTGGTTCCACGGAAGGATAAATGATGGCCAGCACCTTTCCTGGTCCCCTCCCAACTCCCCACAGGGGTCTTACCCGTTTGACATCCAGGCATGTTTGTGGAACACAATTACCCTGCATCCATGCACAGCTGTCAGGAGCTCGGTGCGGAGCAAAAACGATGTGGTCACTGGTACCCAGGCTGGGCTTTCGACACCTGCCTCTAGCAGCTGTTCTGGGACTCAGACTCGGCTGGAAGGAGTCGCACAGACGAGGGGAACCCTTCCGACGCGTCTGGGCCCAGCAACTGGGTTCCCAAAGCAGCAGCTCCAGAACCTTGCTCCTCTCTTTGGCACTCAGTGGCCTCCCCTCTTTCCACAAACATCCAGCGAGACTCTCCCGCCTGCGGGGCTCTGTGTTAGGGCCTGGGGCCCAGGAGTGGCCGTGACAGCCCAATCCAATCCCTGGCTCCCCCAGAGCTCAGGCCCAGTCAGGGGCCTTGAATGGGCCATTACAATGTGGTGTGGGGAGAGTTCCAAAGGGAAGGAGTGCTGGAAGCTTCAAAGCACACAAAACAGGCCTCACTCAGCCTGGAGGAGGCAGCAGGAAAGGGCTGCCCGAAGGAGGAAGCCATGCGCAGGAGCGAAGCAAGAGGAGGGGAGGCGGTGGAGGAAGGGGTTCCAAGCAGGGTAAACAGCATGTGCAAACATCCTGAGGCAGAGAGCCAAAGCTGCACTGGGGAGCTAGAGTCAGCTAGCTGGGCTCGATGGGCACCTGCTCAAAGGAGGGAATCCCAAAGAGAGGCTCAAAGGAAGGGTCCTCGTACTCTCTGCCCTCAGCCAGCCTCCAGTCAAAGGCGGGTAACAGGATCAAGGTACCGGAGATAGACTGAAGACAAAAATCAATCCTCAACAACAAGAACTTGCTAATGTACTTATTACTCTCTTCACGGTGTATATGTCCTTGCTGAGGACTGAAATGTAACGGGAAGGGGCTGAAGGGGTTAATCAGGGCAGGCCTCCCAGAGGAGGTGAGCAGGTTCCTCTGCTATGAAGCTGTCTGTCCTCCAGCACCCTGAATGAAGCCACTGGGCCCTCTTTTTCCCCATCTGATTGGAAGCCTTGGACAACAGTAAGGCTTTATCTGGTTTGCCAGTTGCATATAAACGCGAACACAGTCCTACCTCTCTCCCCCTCGACAAGGCCACACATCCGGGCGGCTTAGTCTGAGTTAGGCTGACTTGCTTCGCCAAATAATACAGGCAACAAAGGCGCCTGGCTTCCCAGCTTCCTCCGAGCCCCCAGTCTTTGGGAAGATGCCCGCATGTGCCCGGCTTCTCCCGGCTTCTCCTGGCTTCTCCCGGCTTCTCCCAGGGAGCACGGAGTTCTCCGAGAAGATGCAAATCCCCCAGGTGGAAGCTAGGGAGGGAATTCGCATTATGCAGAGCAGCTCCCTCCTCCCTCCAACTGCTGGGAGAAATAATGGTTTTTCTGTCCCTCACCTGGCAGGCATCTGTCCTGGAGGCTTTTTACTGAGCACACCATCATTTGCCCCTGGAGCCTCCACACCCCCTCCCCACCGTTCCCCTCGGAGACCCTCCCACCAAGCACATCGGCACTTGCTACTCTTCCGACAGACGCCCTCCTTCTGGCTCCTGCTTCCCACCTACTTCCATTCTAGAGGCATCTCCAGACTGGGACGAGCACAGCGACTGTGACTCTTCTGCCCATCGCAGCACCAGCTGCCGCGCCCAGCAGGAGGCCCGCGCGGGTCAGAGGGGCAAAGACAACCCAGCCCAGGACACTCGCCCCCCGCCCCCCGTTAGGGGACGGACCTGGGGATCAGGGCAGCACCGGAGGGCTTCATACTCAGCCGAGAAGGCCCGCTCTGCAGTCAGACCTGGCCATGGGCTGGCTGTGTGACACCAGGGTCATTTACATCCCCTCTCGGAGCCTTGTAAAATGGGGTTTGTTGCAAGGATTGAATGAGAAAATGCACACGAATGATTAGCTCACTGCCTATAATGGGTTCAACAAATATCACCATGCTACTTCTATTAATGTCATTCAGGCCTCCTCTTAGACATTCTGTCCAGTGACCAGACTCTAGCCATTAGAACTTCAAAAACTTTTAAAAGTGACATATAATGTATGTATTGAAAAGTGCACGCACCTGTAGAGATCAGTGAAATTCCCATACAATCAGTTCACAGATGCAGACACAGAGCATTCCCAATGGTCTAGAGGGCCCCCTCCCGCCCCCTTCCCAGGGTAGCTACGAGCCTGACTTCCATTACCAAATATTACCTTGCCTGAATCTTACATAACTAAAGTCAGACGGTATCTGCTGAAAGCACCTTATGGGGACGCCTGCGTGGCTCAGTCGGTTAAGTGTCAGCCTTCGGCTCGGGTCGTGATCCCAGGGTCCTGGGATGGATCTCCAAGTCCGGATCCCTGCTCAATGGGGGAGTCTGCTTCTCCTGCTTCCCCCTCTCCCTCTGCCCCCCGGCTTCTGCTCTCTCTCATACTATCTCAAACAAATAAACAAAATATTTTAAAAAAAAATGAATGAATGAACGAACCTTATGACTTAAGACGCACTTTTAGAGATGTGACCGATTTGTTCCTCCCCAAGCCCTATGAGAATAGGCTCTTTATTGGCCCCATTTTGTTGCTGCGCAGAGGCTTCAGATATGCTAACTGCCAGGTCCAAGGCTCCACAGTCAGTAAGGAGACAGGGAATCACGTTGCCAGGCAGCCCCCTCTTCCAAGAAGCTTGTGTGGATTGCTCAAAGGAGAGTCATCAGCCTGTCCTGCTCTGCCCATTTCAACCTGGACTCGGAGTGTTCATGCACCCCTAGCCCGGGGGTGCTCCTGACAAGTGTATGTACTGTCTGTCGCGGGGATGCCTCGGCCTGGCTCTCCTCCATACGCCTCTTGGAGTCACAACTCCCAGAGAGCAGGGCCTGCTTCTGTGGCCCATTCCACATCCTGCCCAGGCGGAGGGAGCTGGCTAGAAGCTGGGGAGGGCCCCAGCCATGGTGCGGGAGCATGGGAGCAGGGCACTGGGTCCCCTGGCTTGATAAGAGGCTCCTTGCAAGTCACAGAGGCAAGAGACAGAACAAACCAGGGGTCTGGGGAATCCTGACTCTGCAAGCCATGTGACCTTGGGGGAGTTACCTCCCCTCTCGGAGTAATTTCCTCATCTGTAAAATGAGATGGTTGGCCAAAACCTCACTTGACAAATTCATCCTGCCCTGTGCCCGCGGCAGACGAAAGGCAAACCGGGCCCCGTCCCAGGAGCCCACACTCAGCCCCAGACCCCTCTCAACTCAGCCCTGTGGGCACTGTTGCCAATCAGCAGAAATAGGCCCGTGGGGGCGGGGGGCACTCAGCAGACCCGGCTGACCATGGCCAGCAGCAGGTGGCCAGAGTCCCTGAGGCTCTGCTTCCACATGGCTCCTGATCATGCCCTAGAACCCAGGGCATGAAATATCAAACAGGACCTCCTCTCATCCCCTAGATCCTGGGTCCCTTTTCATGGTCCCCACACAAGGGCAGCCTCTTCCTAGGCTCTGCGCCTGCATTCCCCACATGCCTCCCTACCCACTGCCCTCCCTCACAGCTCACTCCACCAGGGTGCACACGGTCCCAGGTCACACTGGGTGTCTGGAACAGCACCCGCGGGGCTCAGGCCCCTGCTCCTGGAGCCCCCTGCCCCAACTCATAGGAGCACCAGCACCCCCTCCCCCGATCTCAAGTCAGAGCGCCTCCCCTGTGTGCACCACATCTGCTCTCACTAAGACACCCCTGTCCAGTCCCCCACCCCCAACCCTTCATGCCAGGCTCAACTGGGCTTGAGGACGGCGTGAAGTGCCTCATCACGGGTCACGCTAGCCCCCCGATCCAAGGAGAAAATGTCCTTTGAGATCCACACAACTAACTGACTCTTCAGCCGCACCCATCTGTGAGTTAAAGCACCCATCCCAGCTTTCCAGAGCTAGAGCTCAGCACTAGCCGAGGGCTCCCCGATCCACGGCCTCTGCCCACAAGGAGCTCAAGAACGCAGCCATCCACGTCGCAAGTATTTATTGAGCACCTACTATATGCCGGGACTGTCCTAGTCGTTGGGGGTGCGAAGCTGAGAAACAGACACACCCCTGTGCCAGTGGAGACGTGATGACCTCTCCCCACCTCCCCGGGCCATCCGTGTGGCCTGACCCTCCCCTGGGTGAGCTGCTCCAGTTCCTCCCCTGCCAGGGGCTGGAGGCTGAACAGAGACACCTACTGGCTCCTCGGAGAAGCGCAGGCCCCGGAGGAGAAGCCCCAGATAGGGAGAAAGGGCAATGCACCAGCTCAGCGGTGCGACCTAGGCAAGTTACTCTAGGGCTCGAGGAGCACCCCTTCTCTCCTGGGTCAGATGGAACGAATAACCCCCATGGGGCAGGGCTGCCGCGGGGTCCAGCGACGACACAGGACAATGGACAGGAGGCAAGAGCAACAGCCCTTATGGGCCCGGGAACGTGGGACAAAGGTCGGCCCCATCCCAGCAACTGAGGCCCCAGGTCAAGTATCCCCCCTCTCTCGCACCCCTCCCCCCCCACCCCAGGCTAACCCCCTCCCCACAGAGGAGCAGAGGGGACGAGAGCTTGCCAGCCTCCTGCTGACGGACATGCGCTCTCTCAGCTGACTCTCCACTACCTACGTAGCCCAGTGGCCTGGTTACTTCCAATCCGCACCCCACCTGGCCGGCCGCATGTTCCAGCCTATTCACTTTGGACTCTGGCAGGACTCTCACTTTTCAAAGGCGAATGGGATGGTGCTATTTTAGCTCAAATAAACTGGGGAGCTTTCTCCATCCAGTTGCCCACTCTCTACTCCTAGATTTGGGTCACCTGAACTTTCTGGCCCTCTCGGGGCAAGGGGTATCTGCAGCATCACCTCGCCTCGGAGGAGCTCAAAGAAGCAGGTGGTCACCTCGGGCCTCAGCCCCCTGCCCCCAGGACCCAAGGCCCAGTGCAGCATCCGACAGATTCCGTATCTGTGCGGGCACGGTGTAAGGGGTCGGTTGTGGGGTGCACCCACCCAGTGCCACCCTGTGGCCGTGCACGGCACCCCAGAGGAACTCCAGAAACGTGCCCTGTGAATGGATGTGGGGCAACCACCTGCACCGCCCTGTGGCCAAGGATCAGGTAACTACCTGCCGATGAGTCCGAGTCTTAGACATCTCTCTGAGCACCCCCATCATCTTCCCAGCCAGGGGCCTCAGTGTGGGGAAGAGAGTCTTGGACAGAAACCCAGCTACGAAGAGCCTGAATCCTGGCTTTGCTTCTGCTCATGAGGTACCTTCACAGCCCGAGGACTGGAACAGGAAATGGGGTAGAAGTGCCTTATGGGGTTCTAAGGAGGGGTGCAGAACGAGGACCCATGGGAAGTAGATTTGGCTCAGGATAAAGTAAAACCTTCTGGTATTTTTGAAGAAAATCACTAGCATTTCCTGAGCCCCTTCTGTATGCCAGACAGCGTGCTCGGTATCCTCACATGTTCCCTCGTTTACAACTGCCTCAGGAGGGGTCAAGAGCATGGCCCAGGGAACCAAATTTACAGCCTGGCTCTACCACCTACTAGTGTGTCACCTTGAGCAAGCTACATGACCTCTCTGGGCCTCAGTTCACTCATAGGGTTGGTTGTCAGTAGATCAACTTAATACACACAAAGCATCTAGAATGTAATCGGTGCTCAATAACGTCAGCTCTCAGAAGATGGGGAGGAAGAGGAGGAGGAGGAGGAAGAGAAGGAAGGGAAGAGGTAGCAACTGGGGCTGGATAACTAGCCAGCGGAGATTCTGTGTGTAGACAAGAGGAGAGCATCAGGTAGGATGCTGAACGAATGAGTTCAAGTTCCTTCCAGGAATAAGATTCTATTTTTCAGTACCCTCCCTGGGTTTCAGTTTTCCCAGCAATAAAACAGGCATTATCATTTCTGGACAAATGCTGCTTCATTCTGTGGAATATTCTCCACCACTGCCTCGGCTATTTGCATGGCCCATGGGTGACTTTCAGAAGGCCCTGGGTGTGTGGACAGAGCCAGAGTCCTGGATCCTGATCCAACCCTTCAACCCAATAACACTGGTTTTCAGCTCATTCCTGAAATTCTGGAAGTCTGAGATGATCATTCCTAGCTGCCCTCTCTATGTCTGAGAGAGATCCTGGGGGCAAGGGCAGAAATCACCAAGAACATTGCAAGCCTTTAAATATGTGACACCCACCAGGAAGCGACATTAGCAGCTTCAGCATGAGGGCTGATCGTCTGATGGAAACTCAGGAGCAGTGAACAGCTGGTGAGAAACTCCACAACCACCCCCAGAAAAGGACTCCAGAGGGGCCTTCTGGCCCTCCCTACACCCACTCTAGTCTTCTCTACCTCGGAAAACGTCTCTCCTGCCTCCAGAAAGACATGCCCAAATTCCTATCCTGTCACCAACCTTGCTGGGGACATTCTGTCATGATCTTAGGAACGGAACCAGACCTGGGGAGATGCTGGAGAGATAAATAACCACAACTGTGACAGAAGTGCTCCATCAGATTTCTTCCAGAGCTACCCCGTCATGCCTCTGAGAGTCCAAGACCCCAGCAAGATCCCCCGACTGATGACGCAGGCAGCCACGCACGCCAGCCAGCTGGGCCCCAGGGCCCTGAACGGGATGGTCCGGGCAGGGTGGGGCTGCTGCGACCTCAAGGAGCCACGTGTCCCCTGAGTGCCACCAATCCTCAAACTTCTCAACTCATGAGAGAGTCTCATCCGCGGTTCACGGCGTCCACTCCCAGCCCTTGCCTGGATGGCCCGTGTGTGGGAAAAGACTGGCCCATGATTCAGGGCCCACTCAGGAGCTCTGATGAGGGGGGTCTTTCACCGATTCCCCAGTATTGCCAGTGACCTCTTTGGGCATAAACAGTATCCTAAAGTTTAACGTTAGTAAGGGGATGAACTAAGATAATATATGGAAAGCACTTTGTGTCGTGCTTGGTACATGATAGTAAGTATTTGAAAAATACTCGCTATTATTATTGCCATCGGTGTTGTTGCTGTCAACTAATTTGTCCACTTAACAAATACTTACTGAGTGCCTACAACGTGAGCCTACTGCTAGACACAAAAACATGGGCCATCTCCTTGACCCCGAGGGGCTCCCAGTCTGAGTGTCTTAGAGGGTTAAGTTTGTGTTCCTGGTCAGTGCCAACCCGATTTTGTTTGGATGCCAAGATGGGACCAAATGGATTACTGACGTCTCTCTTTGCCTGCCCTCTCGCTCCTGTTGGAGGGCCATGAAGCCCATGGAAAGGGGCACAGTACGGGGAGCCTGGAGCCCCGGGCTGACACCCCAGCCCGGCCACTGCCCACCTTGTAACTTGGACCGAGTGGCCACGCCCAACCCCCACCCTGTCACCAGGAGCCGAACTGGTCTAGGAGAAACTCGGTGAAGAGGAGAACGTAATCGGACTTGTAAGCGCAACAACTGTGACCATGCCCTGGGCGCTTAGCGCACCTGCTGAGATTTCCTTCGGCCGCGATCAGGCTCCTCAGCTCCCGGCCCGACAGCTGGAAGGGCCAGGATTTCAGTCCCATGCAATCTGAGCCGGGTGTGGCCCACCACGACACCACACAGCCTCTGCTGGAGGGACGCAGGTGTCACACTCAGGCCACCCAGAAAGACAGAGAGAGCCCCCAAAAGGTGACAGCCGAACTACACCCCCGAAACCCGGTCTCCCTACTCAGGAGCCTCTGGGCAGCATACCCCAGCTGCCCCGAGATGTGCTGCCATCCTCCACGGCGTCGCGAAATTTTCTTTCTATTAAGTGCACTTTGTAGCCAACCTCTCACTCACACATCTTAACCTCCTCTGGGCTATTGATTTCTCATTCCATTAAATCCTCCTCTTTAACTCTGGCCCTTAAACTCCCATTCTAAACATGTGTTTACTCCACAGTCACTCTCCCAGGCCGCCACTGTGATGCCCCTGTCCTTGGGGTCGCGCCCCTCTGCACCCCCTCCCCTGCCAGGGAGCCTGCCCGCGATTCTGTCCCTGAGGTCGAGTGTGTTATATGCCTGAGATTACAGAGATAACAAAGAGTAAACTGAGGCAGCAAGAAGTAGCCTGGATTCTGAGGGGGGGGGCCCCAGGACACCCCACTCCCGGAAGCCGGAGGCCCCCTCGGACTTCCTGTCCCCTCCTCACCCACCACCTTGCACCAGGAATTTCTCTCTGTAACAAAGATTTGTTAAACATGACCTGGAGCCACTTTAATAAGACAAATATTTACTTAGCACCTGCTCAGTGCATGGCACTGGGGCTACTCCTGTGAGCCAGGCTGGGGGGAAGCTCTGCTCAGGGGCCCCTGGAGGCGACAGACCCACCGGGGAGTAACTTCCAGCACAAGACTGCTCAGCTGCCATCCTGGAGTCCACAGGCCACCCAGGCTCCATCCCCAGATGCTCCCGGCGCCTGCCTCACAGCGCGTCTGGGAACACACTCCTCAGCTTTCCCTCAGGCCCGCTTTCCCTTCTGGCTTCCCTATTTCTGAAGTGGCATCGCCATCCTGCCGAGCCTCCAGGGCTCCAATCTCAAAGTTCTCTGCGACACTTTCTGCTCCCTCATCTGCTGTTCCCAATCTGTCCGCATGGTCTGCTGCTCCTTGGAAATGCCACTCCAGTGCACCCCCCTGCTGCCGTCGCCCCCAGCCCTCAACCCCCCTTTGGGCACTCACTCGTCTGCCCCGGATGCTCCGGGTCCCCCAAACCCGATGCAGCAAGCTGAACCTCTTCTCTTTGGCTTTCAAGGTCCTCTTGAATTTGTTAGTTCTGCCCTACCCCTGCCCACCCTGACTCCCTGAAGACAGGACCCCTTCGTCCCACCGCACCCATCACTCAGTCCCCAGGCCGCCCCTGTCCCCCACTCTGCCTGGGCAGCCCTCCTCCCCCGCTAAGTCCTTCCTCCTCCTCACTGAGTTCCAGCCCCATCCAACCGCCAGGGCCCATGGTGGCCAGGGCGCACCCCTGCACCCCTCCTTTCCCCATCCTGTGGTGCATCCTCCTGCGCTCGCCCCCCAAATCCTAAACCTGCTTCGCTGAGGTGCCTCCAACTACCCAATCCCTGCTTATGTAAATGATGGAAGTGTTGAGTTGTTCAAAGAAAACTTGTATCAAATCTTTCCATAAGGAGCCTCTCCCTCCCATTTTTAGGCCCATGTATTGGGGAAGGAAGTGGGGTTCTGGAGTGCTCCCTGAACCATGGTGGGACTCAGAGGGGCCCCCTGTGGGCCCCCTTTCCTCATCTGTAAATATGGAGGTGCTCACAAGGGAGCTGGGGTGACTCTGTGAAATGAGCAGGATGTGCAGCCAATACGGTGTTAAATTGATTCTCTCCTTCCTTCCCATGATTTACCTTGGCTCGTACTGGGGCATAAATTGTTTTTTCACATTGGATTTGTTAAAGGTAAGGCATGCTCTATTTTATGTAACCAAACGTTATAATCAAGCAGCAACTATTTCTTCCACTCCTACTATAAGCAGGGGCCAACATATGGGTGTGGAGAGCCAGGGCACGCTCGGTGAGGAGCCAAGGACAGAAACTTCCGGCACCAGGCAAAGGCCTTGCTCCTTCCGGGCGGGGAGACAGACAGAGACAGGTGCACACCCAGAGCAGGCAGGGGATGGGAGCTAAACGAGCACCCCAAGGACGCAGCGTGAGAGGAGCCCCCTGGGCGGCCTTCCCATTGACAAATCACATTCCCCACCCCAAATACAGCCATGCTGACAACAACCCTCTCAGGCAGGGGAGATGGTCCCCATCTTATAGGTGAGACAAGAGAGGCTCAGAGAGGTTAAGCGATTTGTTCAAAGTCACCCAGAGAGGGACATCAGGACAGGAAGCCAGATCTGCCCAACCCTTAGCTGCTGACGTTGCCACCATGTCCTGCTGGGACCACCGGGCGCGGGGCGTGGGGAGGGCTTCCCGGGCCACATCCTGAAGGCTGCGCAAGTGCGGGTGGGCAGAGGAGAGGAGGGAAGGGCAGGCTGAGGGCGTCACGGCCCCGGCGTGAGGGTGGGCAGAGGGCGGCGCGAGGATCAGGTCCAGAGGCACAAAGCGGGGCCACAGGTGGAAGGCCATAAACTCCCAGCTACCACAGGGAACCGTGTCCAGGAGGTGCAGGTGGGGTGGGGGGGGCGGACACTGAGGCTCCTGAGACCTGGTCACGCATCACAAACGCCATCTTTGTAGGAAAGCAGGTGTGGTAGCAGGCTGCCTGGAAGCGGAGCCCGCGGGCCACCCAGCGAGGAGGCTGTGTGAACATCGCCGGGGCTGAGTCGCCGAAGTCCCGCGTGGGACAGCGGCAGTGCGCAAGGAAGGGTCAGGCTGGGCACCAGAAGTGCCGGAAAGAACTGAGCGCCAAAGGGATAAGGCGCCCGGGAGTGGGGTGGGGAAGGCGGAGGCAGAAGACAGAGCCTAGGCGTCTGTGGTTCCCCGACCAGTGTCTGGGAGAACCTGGAACTTTCTGCCGGAGGCACTCAGGAGGAAGCGCTTGTCTGGGGTGGGACTGGTGGGACAACCCCCCCAACACACACACACACACACACACACACATGCCGGAGCAGCCAGTCTAGGGGCTGAGAACGCAGAGCCAAGAATTAGCCAGATCCAAGACCTGGGCCAGGAGTGCGGGCCACCAGCCAGCCCCCACGGGGAGGGGAAAGTGGGGAGCCCACCCTGGAGAACATGAAGACGAACTGAAGCTCGGGATGGGGAGAAGGAGGGCTGAGCAGCAGAGACCTTCACCAGCGACAAGTAGCAGCACCAGAGCACTGGGCCGGGAGTCCAGAGGCCTCCCGTGTGGCCGCAGAGCCTTGGACGGGTCACCTAAGCTCCCCGGGCCTCAGCGCCTGGGGGATCAGTGATACCTCCTTGGAGGGTGAGAGTGCAGATGAAATGCTTGTAGGGCCTCGTAGAGATCAGATGAAGTAATTCTAAAAAGCATTTGGAAAACAGCGGCGCTCCTCACACACATGAGGGATTCGTACTATGCAGAAGTGACGGCAGAGGCTTTCTTCCCACACACTCCCTGCCACCGCCTGGCCCACACCAGCCGCACAACCACCTGCCCCTGACCGCCGCTCCCCTGCTTTTCCAGCACTGTCTCCCCTCGCCCAGGACAGGTCCTCCTGCCATCCTTCCTTCCTTCCATCTGGGTCTGGCTCAGACCAGCTCTCCAGGAGCCCCCCGCATCCCCTCGTGAGGGTCCCCACTTCTCACCCACTCCGCCAAAGTTCCCTCTCTGTCCTCGGGGGAGGAAAACCAAACTGGAAAGCCAGACCCAGACGCAGACCTGGGCTCTGGGAAGAACTTTTGATGCGGATGAAAATGTCAGCCAATGATCAAGATGCCTGGGGGGCGAGGGGGTGGGGAATGGAGAAAACAAAGAAAAACCAGAATGTCCTCCCCAGGGCCCCTCCACTCACTCCTCCCTCTTCCCCACCAGGCACGGCCAAGAGCTCTGGGGACCAGCCTTGCCTCTGGTCTCAGGTGGCAGGTCCGGAAGAGGGCTAGGGGACAGAGCCAGCCAGGCGGGCAAGAGGCTGGTGGGCAAGCCCGGACCACAGCTCCCCAAGGAAGGCTCGCTCGCAAGAAAGGAACAAAATACGGAAAATTAAACAAACCCAGACACTGTAATGTGTGCATATTAGATTAACTCTCCAAAGGGTCGCGACCTTGAGGAACACATCCAGCCAGTGAGGAAAATAATAAACCTGATTAATGATGAGGCATGGGCTGCAGCTTCACCAAATACAACCAGCCTGATGGATGCCCAGTGGAGTTCCTGGGGCTTCCTTCCCGGGCGGGGGGTGGAGGGGGGAGCGGAACACAGCTGACCTCCCCAGGCCCCTCGGGCCAGATCACAGGAGCACAGATACTCAGTTGGGGGGGTGGGCAGAGTGGGACCACACTGCTCTTTTAGATGCCCACTGCCAACCCAGACAGCCTCTATCCCAGGGGAGGGGGGATGCCATGCTGTTTGCAGGTGCTCCTGGAAGTGTCACTGTCACCCAGGTGACCCGCAGGGAGCTTAAGCGAAGGTAGCTCTCTGTTCCTGGCAGGGCTCGGTACTCCGGGCCAGTCCCCAGGACCACTGGGTCTGGCCTCTGAGGGGCCCCGGCCATGCCCAGAGCTCCTCTCCTCTTTCCAGACAACCCAGGCCCTTGGGAGACATGCCCAGGAGAGCCACTGGAGGGAGGCAGGGAGGTGGCACCTCGTGGCATCACCAGACAACAGCACCAGGAAGAAGATGGCAGCATAAAGTAGAGATGCCAAGAGCTGTGCAGCCAAAGGTCCAGCGGGGGAGAAGCTCAGGCCGCAGTGCCCCACGGCTGCCAGGCAGGCAGGCCGGCCAGAGGGCCCCCGCCCAGCCCCCCCCCCCCGCCGCCTCCCCCGCGACCGGCCAACTCTCCCCCGGGCTCCAGCTCCTCGGCTCTCACTTTCTTCAGCTCCAGGGAGCCGGGGAAAGAGACACAGGTGCTCCCCGAGCCTTGAAACCCCTGTCCCAGCTGTCGCCAGCCGGCCCTCCGCCCTGGCCAGGTCTGAGCAGCTCAGCGCTCTGCCAGTCCTCACTGGAGAGAATCTCAATCAGCTCCCCTCCCCCCCCAGCCCCCTCCCCCATCACACGCCCAAATGCAGGTCTCCAGAGTTTCTCCCTCACTTCCCACTCGGGTGAACTAGGGTGAGATGGGTGGGAGCCTCATTAGTCCAGGGAAAGAGGGGCATTTCTGATAGGACGCCGGTGCCCCCGAAGCGAGGCGGCGTGCAGGGTGGGGGTGTGGTGGTGGCCGGAGTGCAGCGCAGGGGCAGGGGGGCAGCGGAGGCAGATGGCAGCGAGCAAAGGGGGAGGGGGCCTCGCGGGCTCCGGGGCTGCGCCGGGATGGGGCAGAGCAGCCGGGGCCGGGCGGGAAGCGGGGGTGACGGCGGCTGGGGGAGCGCGCCGGCGGCGGGCAGGGGCCGGCGTCCCTGCAGGGGGCACAGGCAGGGCTGGGAGTTGCACAGGGGAAGGGGAGGACCAGCGCGGGAGGACCGCGGGCCCGGGGAAGGGCTGCGGAGGGAGGGAGACGGGGATGGAGACGGGAGGAACTACGGGAGCGGGGCGATGGGGGTCCAGAGCCCGGGAGACGCAGGGATCCGAGGGCAGGGGACGGGCGGGCTGAAGGCGGGAGAGGGGAGGCAGGGCGCCGGGGAGGCGCTGGGGGCGGCGGGCAGGGAAGGGTGCGGGGCAGCGGCCCCGGGGGGGACGGAGAGGCAGAGACGTCAGAAGTAGGGGGCACGGGCGCGGGAGGGGGCGCGCGCGGGGCCCGCGCGGCCGGGACGCGGGGGGCGCGGGGGGCGCGGAGGGGGCGGCAGCCCAAGGGGCGGGCTGGGGGCGCCGCGGCGGGCCCTGCCCTTACCTGGGCGGCTCCGCACTCCGGGGGCTGAGCTGGGGCCGGGCCGCCGGGCTGTTGTTTTCCGGTTTTCCCTGCTTCCGCAGCAGCCGCGGCGGCCCCAGCGCGATCCGCCGGCAGCTGAAGGCAGTCTGTGTCCGGCCGCGAGCGAGCGGGGAGCGGGCAGCGCGGGAGGAGCGCGGCCGAGGCGCGGGGCGCCGCCCGGCGGCCAGCGCCGGAACTGCGGCGGCCCGCGCACGCCGCCCGGGGGGGCGCCCCTTCGGGGCCCGGCGG